>NW_028279774.1:0-65113 GCF_059751315.1 Micrasema longulum
TTGACGATATAAAATATAATCAGATATTAAGATATAAATTATACAAATTAAGGTTTATACATAATCAAATACACAAGTTAACAGAATCGTTGAAATCAATCGATTTTTTTTTACACGAAGACATGAGAAATTAAAGTCAAAGTACACATCGCTTGCACATTTAAATTGAAATGGCAGTGGGCAGGACACTTGGCGTGGCAAAATGATGGCAGGTAATGATAAAATGGAGACAATGGGCAAACAAAAGAAGTGTTAAAAGGCCTCAGAATAGATGGGTCGGCGACATACGTAGCTTCTATTGCCGGTAAAACATGAATGATGAAAGAGGTTGATAGGAAGGAATGGAGACGTTTGGAAGAAGCCGCTATCTAGCAGTGGAGAGAATAAGGCTAAAAAAGAAGAAGAAAAACACATCGCCATAACTTAATTCGGTTGGATTATGACGACTATTATTAAAATGACAGTAACTAAAAACATTCTTAAATCATAATATTTTCTCTATATTTCTCAACGTTCCTTTGGCGGCTAAAATCACAGGCATTCTTGAATGAACCAACGTTGATATCTGAGGATGTTGCAAAGTACGAGTATTGGAATCTAACTAGACGAATAGAAATTCATAACTAATTGCGAAGCAAATCAATCATCATAATATTTTCCCATAGAATGTATCTATTGATCTGCTCCATTCAACAACCAGATAATATTGTATAATGTTAACTGCTATACGGGACGTTTTAATATTGAAACAAATATGCGTTTGGTAGGCAAATATAAATGGATGGATATATGCAGAAAACAAGGAAGACCGAGAAAGGCATGGCATGAAATCGAAAAAAACACTCGTAGATGGACGTGTCAAAAGTCGGAATAATCGGCGCGCGTGCAATAGAAGATGTATAAATGTAGAGAAAGTGATATCAGAGAGAAAACAGTTGTTTGATTGCTTTAAAAAAAAATATATATATAAGCCCTCACGGATTAAATTTATTTGGTGAAATAATTTTTCTTTTTAAAATTCACATTCTATTGTTAATGATAATGTTTTTAATATCTTTTGTAAAGGTTGTCTGAGTCTTTAGTGTCTGGTAGTTTACTATATGATTTAAGTTCCTGGTTATAGTCTCGACTGTCTTAAGTTATTTTTGTGTGTAATATTAAGCTTTTTAGCTTTATTGCAAAGGACAAAAGCGTTCCAAATTTTTGTTTGGTTTTTAGGTTAACAACAAACGTGTAACGGAAGGTTTCGGTTTGCGCTTGCTATACCCGATCTGAGTATCTACAGCTCGTTGAATGTATTTTGTTCATTAACGCCCGAGTTGAAGCAGTATGCCCACCCTTATACGTATACTCGTATAAATTGTATGTGTATGTATGTTAAATAAATAAACGAAATAATGTAATAAAATAAAACAATTATATCAATAATGTATAGCCATTGAGCCGTATTCACATATAAACCATAAACTAAGCGTAGTTTATTCTACTGTTCTCACCTTTAAGTTATTTTCTGCATATGAGCTTAGAATGTAATACCCTCACTGTGAGTTTTATTTTTAAATAAGTTATACAAGATTCGTCATTATTACTTTTCCTATCAGCATTCAGTGGTGTATAAGATACTACATAGGTAATCTGTTATATAGTATTAGTCTAACGCTTCGGGTATCAGTCCAGGGACAGTGAAATATTGCAGTGTAAACCACTTTTTGAATCAACGTTTCATGTCAACCTTACCAGGAATCAAGCCCAAAACCTCAAGCATAGAAGGCAAATGCACCAACCATTATATTTCGAAGCAGCTTTATCTCCAATGGGTTTCCTTTTTAAGAATTTTTACCCGAGAGCCGCCGTCGAGTCGAAAAGACATGTCCAATAATATTGTTCTATTTTACATATTGATTTGATGACGAATCATCCGCCCGGACAGATGATAAATAATTATTAGGTCAATAATATTTTGTTTTGCATGTATCTATGTAAACAGTAAGTTTCTTTGTTCTAAGACAGTAAAAATATATTATTTTAATAGCCATAAACCAAATAATTTATATTAATATTATAAATGCGAAGGTGTGTTTTTCTATGCTAATTTTTATTATTTTTTATTTTTTAGTTTCTTTCACGTCGCAACGGAGCGACCGATCAGCGTGATTTTTTTGCATATGAATAGCTAGAAAACTGACAACTGTCACATGCTACTTTTAATCCCGAAAAAAAAGATGAAATGAGTCACGGAGGGTCGATTACTTGGGGTATGAATTAACTAGCGTAATTTTTAACAGATAATTATTTTCTGCTACTTACTCGTATAATCTATTTAGAAGAGTATTTTTATGGCAAACGTTTTTTCACACAAAGGCAAAACATGTCAATATCAGTCTGCAAAACAAAATGTCTTACAGTATCCAGACAACCTATAAGGCGTAAACTGACCACTGACAACAAGCCAATGGAACAGATCAAGGGCTTCTCAAAACTGCTGAAATGAAGGTCTTAAGGTCCATTACTGGAAAAATGCTCCGGGATCGAACCCGTAATACTGTAATTAGAGATACGTGTGAAATAGAGGACATCGTACGATGGAGCAGATCCAGAAGAAGATGCTGGAGGGACTATGTGAATATAATGAGCAACCGCAGACTTGTGTACACTGCAACTAAAGACATCCTATCTGGACAACGTTCGCCTGGAAGAACACCCAAGAGATGGAGGAACAGTTGGACTTCATCGTCACAAGACAACTAGTTTTCTGTTACACGGATCTTAGGATCTCTTAAAAGATGAAAAAGGAGAAGTATTTTTAGGAAAAAAAATATTTATTTAACTTTTTGTTCATAATGTTATTTGTACATTGGCGGGCTTATTGCCAAATGGCAACTTCCAACCAAAATGGGAAAAAGGAAAAAAAGAGGAAAAAGGAAAGGAGGAAAGGAGGAAAGGAGGAAAGGAGGAAAGGAGAAAAGGAGGAAAGGAGGAAAGGAGGAAAGGAGGAAAGGAGGAAAGGAGGAAAGGAGGAAAGGAGGAAAGGAGGAAAGGAGGAAAGGAGGAAAGGAGGAAAGGAGGAAAGGAGGAAAGGAGGAAAGGAGGAAAGGAGGAAAGGAGGAAAGGAGGAAAGGAGGAAAGGAGGAAAGGAGGAAAGGAGGAAAGGAGGAAAGGAGGAAAGGAGGAAAGGAGGAAAGATTAAGGAAGAGAAAGGAGATGTTTCTTCAGACGTGATTTAAACAGAGATAATGTAGTAACATCTTTGATGGTGGATGCGAGATGATTCCACAGTCGAGCCGCATGGACACTATATGCGTTAGAGAAGAAAGAGGATTTGTGGCTGGGTATTAAGAGAGTGCCTTGAGAATTAAAACAAAGAGGTAAACCATGAACTGATAAGCGTTGAAATTTTTCACGCAGGTATATAGGTGCGTTAGGACCATGAAGTACATGAAAAATGGCTACAGAGAGTGAGCACAAAACAAAATTATTAAAATATCGAGTACCTCCTTAATAATACATCCTGTACATATCAAACAAAGTTTCGCTTCGTATTGACCGGACCACCGGGTGTCATCGACACCAGGTATGAAAAATTACTCCTAAAACTCTTCGACACCATTACATCTTTTGTCCTCACAAATATAACCCCATTAGCGTCAGATCACCTTACTTGGAATCCATTAGGAATCGAGTCGATTAACTAAGGGGGTTTGTTCCTCGATATTACCTTTTATGAAATCATATCTACTCTAGGGGATAATTTGAGAAAGACAGATTTTTCCCTTGCGAAACTTCTCGTAAATTTACTTTCTTTTATTGATAACTTTTTTTATCCTAACCAAGGTGCATTCAATAAATATTCAATTCATTATTAATACATAAACAGGAAATTTTGTATCCGGAAGGATGTAGATTACATTTTTGTGTGTGAAATAGATCCGTGATATTGATGTTAGTTATATGCAAGAGATTATAACAATCGAATTTGTAATGAATTATTTTACAGAAAAGTTAAATCTGTTATAATAATGCCCCTCCAAAGAAAATTAATTCAACAATTTAATTTAATTCAATTTAATAGCAAATAAAGTCGAAAATTTATTTATTAGATAAAAAATGTAATTAGAACTTTATAAATCCCAAAAATTTTCTTTGGAATTTCTCAATATATTTTACATGGATTTTGCAAAAAAGGGATTATACAGTGGAGTTGTACTCTTATTTATTTATTTAAAACTTCAAGTACAAAGAATAAGTACTTTAGTGGACTTATTGCTTAAAGCAATATCTTCCAGCCAACCAAAAAACCGGCTGATCGAAAGAAAAATTGGTCAAAAATATGAACTAAAAAACGGAAATATATATCAAAAAGATACATACATAAAAAAATGAATTAAAAATAACTGCTGTTGATTAAAGGACGAGAAATGTGGAATCAGATAATGAGTTTGGAAGGAAAGATAAAGAGGATCCAAGAAAAGAAAAGGCAAAAAAAAGAAAGAAACAGTAAAATATAGGAAGTTCAGGATTCTGAAGATATAAAGTAATGTTTCAGGCGTTTCTTGAAGGTGGCTAGAGAAGGTGCATTTTTTATATGAATAGGTAGCTCATTCCAAAGTCTAGCACCTTATTTCGTACCTATGATATTTTAAAGATCTTCATTACTTTAACTGATTAATTTTTAAAAAAAAAATATTATTTACATATAATACTACATTTTAGTTATTTTAAAACATTTTTATTTTTTTATTTTTTTTACAGGACTCACCAAGCCGATGAATATGGCTTGTCGGTAAAGATCCTTTACAATTAATCATATGATATTTCTACATGGTTTTATAATAATAATTACTACTAACTTAAATATAGGGAGCAAAAAAAGGTACATGTAATTTATGCTTTCAAAAAAATATTTAGAAGATGTAAAAAAAAAGCAAAAAATAAGTGAATGATAACGCAATTTTAAGATAAAAAAAAAATAAATTCAGAACCGGAGTACCAAAATTTTAAACAGAAGTGTGTACATATTTAATAGGCACAAAACATTTTATTAAAAACATTATTTATTAACATATCCATATCTATATCTATATCTTTATCTAAGTCTATATCTATATATCATCCTCATCCATATCCATACATATATATACCCGTACATGCACACATACATATCCATACATACATATATACACATATATACACATACATACATACATACATACATACATACATATAAACATACATATACACACATAAACATCCATGAGATTATTACTTAGTTATAAATTCTATTTTATATATATCTATATTTACAAATATTCAATTTTTTAAATATATATACTCCTGATCGAATAGCGTCTATTATTTTGCCCTCAACCCTAAATAGATCTAAGAATGAAATCCAAGGTTTCATGATTTTACAAAGACATTTATTGCTTCTAAAGTCAAGTTTCTCTTCCAATATGAGACAAAAATATCTTTCATTAAATATGAAATATTTAATTGAAAATTCATTTTTTAAATTTTTTATTTAAAATTACGTTTTTTGTGATACGCTAGTTATTTGAAGTGTACAACAGTCATTTTGACCTTTTTTTTAATATCACCAGAAATCAAAAAGTAATACCAGAAAAAAGGAAAGATCAGACCTTTATTTACATAGACGACAGTCATATATGAAATTTTATACAAGGCATTAAAAAAAGTTACCAAATTAAGAAATGCATATATATATATATATATATATATATATATATACATAAAAGCGGGCGTGTTAAATAATTGCACACATCACACCATGGGAATAACAATACGACAGCTTAAATAATGTTTTTTTTACAGGAGACCAGAACACACATACCCGTATCCTAACATTAATTCGTAAAAATAGACACAACTTAAATATCACTTACTTTTGAATAGTAAACAAAATGGCTATTGAGGCCATATCAATATTTTAAATAACTGGTCTTTTAATTATGCGCATTAGAAATATATCATATTTCGGAACATTTCTACAAAATTAATATAAAAATAACAATTTTGTTCGTGTGCCATTACTATCGCTCTGATGGTACGTGTAAGATTATTTGCATGTGTGTACACTGTTTTAAGATTTAAAGTAAAATTTCTTCGGGAGATTTTTTTTTATTTAATAAAATCTTATTTTAAGTTTATGTATATTTTTAGATAGCCTGTTGCTGAATGATATTGGTATATCTTGGGTGGGCAGCAAAACTTAGCAACAACACAATAGTCTGAACAATACGGACATAGCTACAATAATTATTATGAAAGCTTAATATACCTCAGTAATTAATAACATTAGATCAATGTCATAGTGTTTTCTTATGATATAATGAATAATCACATACAAATAAATACTTTGGTAATAATTTATATTGTATCAATGGTGTAGTAACTTGAGACTTAATGTAGAAGATAATTAATCATTAGGAACACAGTGTGCATCTATCATTACGCCGACTCACTACAAGGGTAGACATAGATAATGGAAGACAAAATACTTCTCTAGGGAGTATATTTTTTATCGATTTATTCTTGGGACCGTATTTTTTTTTCCATATCCGCTCCTAGGTGGAGCATGTGGACATCATCAGACGCCTCCGGGAGACTCTATCGACAGCCAGTACTCTCGTTTCCTCCCGCACCGATCCCGTGTCCCTGAGCTCCGCAAAATATAGCCGAAATATCGTCATCGACGGCCTTTAACAAGAGGCAACTTGGGTTAAGGTTCTGCTAAGGCATGCGCAGTACGTGACCAATCCAGGTTTACCGCTGCATCCTCAAAACACTTGTGAGAGGAGGCTGCTGCATTGGACTTCAATGGAAATCGAACCACGTTATTCCTAATATTCTTCTCATGAACTTACTCTCAAAACTAAGGAGCTTGGTATGCTTGGAGCTTTGGTAAGGTGTTAAGATTCGCACCCATAAAGGAGTACTGGCATTATACAAGATTTGAATAATCAACATTTTCTTTTGACCTAGTGTAGACTAGTTTCTGACAACACGCATCTTAGCTATGAAAATATAATGTGCCTTTGATTAAATATCAAACAACCTTTATATATAGCCCGTTATACGATAGTGCATTATAATGATCACCATATACCTATAAAACTCACGCCCTTTCCTTCATCCCCTATTAAAACTGATTTCTCCAAAAAAAAAATATTTTCATAAACTTATCATAGATACTCCACACTGATGCTGCAAAAACTATAAAAAATTAATACAACTTTCTGTCAAAGAGGATTGGCCTACTACTTAGTTAAAGTGTACAATCTACTTCCATTATTCATAAGGACAATTAGTAAGTACTCACAATATAAAATTGCTATTAAGAATTGGATAGTGGAGGTGGGTTGCGCACGGATCGATGAGTGGATCAAGCCAAATAGGTAAAAAATTATGTACTGTTTATGAAATTTGGTGTATAGTTGGTTATGTTTTTTATGATTATTTTAGTTTATATTGATTATTATGTTAATGATAATTAGGTTAATTAGATTAATTACCTATTAATTTTATTATTATGTTAACCTGGTTGAATAACTATTTTAAGGCATGTTTTACTAATTGTAAAATATTCCTCTCGGCACGGGACACCCCAGTGAGGGAACATTATTCTATATAAAAAAAGAATACAAAAATGGAAAAGTATAAATAAAAAAATAAAAAGAAATCCGTGAATTTAACGATTGCTTAATTAAATGCATGTCGAGGTGGTTTTATATTTTTTTGTTACAACTGTGGTGTAGGTGTTTAGTGTGTTTTGCATCTTGGTTTAATTGATGTCCTGACGAAGAGACTGGTACGACCCGAAACCGGTAAGTGGTTATATACAAATATTTAATAACGTTTGATAAAACTAAAATTTCATTATCCGCTAACATTCGTTCATATTTAGTGTTAGTTTATTTTTAAGCTTCGATAAAAGAACAATCATATTCTGAAACCAGTCGGCAGATTACATTTATTTAGTGATTTTACGCAAAGAAAATATTATTTGTTTTTATATTTTAAAAATACTTATACAGTGTCTTATAAATGGATATGAAAGACAAGATACTATTTGACAATATCTTTGATTCGTCACATCTCGCCTATTGATGTCTATCTTACCATTAAGTGAGGTTTGGCGTTTTTTCTTTAGATCACGCCCCAGGTGGGCGAGATGAGGCGGGGAGTTGATAGAAACAAAAAGCTATTAAACCGCAAACGAAGTGAAAAATACTTTGGGATAGTAAAAAGTGCGGCTAGAATTACATTCGACGCTTCTATATTTTTGGCTTGGCTACCATTACACTATTACTTATTATTATTTTCTACCGATTATACTGTGACTATAATACTGTTAAAAATTGGGTGCAGCGAAACAATGATTAGAAACACGTCCAAAAAAAGTTGCGCGCTAGGCTGCAATGTGAGATTGCATTGTAAAGTAGGCAAGCGTGGTTAAGGCAGGCATTAAGGAGGCATCCGAAAAATATGGCCTAACTAGCCGTATTGTCTCCGCTTGAAGGTAGTTGTCACCGAGGATTGCTGCATACATTAACTTATTCCCAAATTACTTTCTGAGTCATTCCACCGTATACCCAGTATTTTTCTGAGGCAAAGATGAGTAGAAAAGACTCGTATTAAATATTTATAACAAGTGTTTTCTACGACACAATTTTTTTTCCATTTCTTTTTCTGGTGCATATTTTAAAGATTATTTTGTTGGAAAAATATTCAAAAAAATATACATTAGTAAAAACACTTTTCTATATTAAACCGCCTTTATCACTCTTGAGAAGCTACTTATTTACGTCAACTGGGAATTTATTTTTGGAAGAATGAGTTATTTTTTGAGGTAGCTTATTTTAGCATCGAGTTCCTTTAAAACTTGAATGTCTTTGGGCCAAAATTGTCTTAATTTGAGGAACCACAATACCACCATGGCCCTGGTTTTTTTTGGACTGTATCTTAACTATTTGAGGTTTCTTATTTATTTATTTTATTTGATTTATTTTAAAGAAACAAACAGTCGACAATGATTTAATAACATTTAAAAAAAAATACAGTTTAATGACAGACCAGCAAAGTTTCTAAATAAAAATCATACATATTAGAAAATTGTGTTACAACAAAAGGATGTGTTTATGTGTATTTGTATGAGAGTAAGTGTAGATGTAGGTTTATGTGTATTAGTGTAGGAGTTAGTGTTCAGGAGTGTGCATCATTAATTAGTAAGTGGGATCGTATCGCAGCCAGAAATAATAAGTCTTAATTAATTTGTAAATAAATTAAGGGGTATGTAAAATATATCAATTGATGAAAAAAATCATTACAGTTAGAGCAAAAACGATAGAGGAAAGAATGATGTGCATAGTTAGTGCTACAGACTGGCAGATGGAAAAAATATTCATTTCTTGTCACGCCAAAGGGGACATTAAGATTAATTTTGGAGAGTAGGTTAAAAGAGTCTACTTTTTTATTTAATAATTTATGTAAATAGCATTATTCAGATACAGTGCGTCTATTTTCAAGGGTAAAAAATCCATTTTGTTTGGCAGACTGGCTGTAAGTACAGAGCGTTTTATTGTTTTTATAATCTAGGTATTTTAAGAATTTTTTTGAACATTTGTAATCCTTTCTATGTTTCTGATGTATTGTAGGCTCCACACAATGGATGCAAACTCCAAATTACTGTTGTATAAAGTTTTCAAAAAAGTGTTGTATAAAGTTTTCAATGTATTTGGTTTTTTAAAAGGTTTAGAAATTCTTCAAATGAAATTCCTTAAATTCTTATCATGGAAATCTTTAAAAAGTGTCATTATAAATAACTGTCTCACATTCAAAACTTTTAATTTCTTAAAAAGTGGTTCTAAATGACATTGAAAAATATTTCTATTTTTTTTAAATCCGGTTATATTACACTCACAGAACTGTGTTCTTCGATCTACCAGAGCACGGTCCAGGTATCACAACTTGCAATTATTTGGTTATTTACATTGATTTATCCTTGAAATGTATGACGTATTAAACAAAAATAATTTGTAATGGAGGCTTTGAAGTGTCATTTCGTTGAAACAATAAATTAATGATGCTCGTGCCGTTGTCAACAAATAGGTACTACCATTGCAGAAAAACTAGGTAACTCTATTTTTACTAGTGCTGGGAAGAAACAATAACACCGAAATCGTAATTGAATTCATTTTCACGTATTATTCATTAATTTAATTTTTAATTTATTTATTTATACTTTTACATTGCTTGTATTCTTTTTTTTATACAGAATAATGTTCCCTCACTGGGGTGTCCCGTGCGTAGTGAATTATTTTACAAAATGTGAAACATGCCTAAGATTAGCTATTTGACAAAGTTAACATAATAATAACAATTAAAAAAACGTAATTCATTCAATTAACCAAAGTATCATTAACATAATAAACAATAAAAAACTAAAATAATCATAAAAAAATATATCCAATTCATATAGACCAATAGAACAAATTTCATAAACAGTACACACATTTTACCTATTTGGCTTGATCCACCCATCGATCCGTGTGCAACCCACCTCCACTATCCATTTCTTAATAGCAATTTTATATTGCGAGAACTTACTAATTGTCCTTATGGATAATGGAAGTAGATTGTACACTTCAACCGAGTAGTAGGCCAATCCTCTTTGACCGAAGGTTGTTCACATTTTTTTATATTTTTGCAGCATCAGGGTGGAGTATCTAGTAACTCTTGTATTTGTAACGGAAGTAGAGAATAATGTTTAAGTGCGTATAGTAACACAGCTTTTACATAAAGTTGTTTTATAGATTTTATTAAATCTTGGATATTTTTTTCTTCTTTTTCTAAGTATTGAATTTTTCTTCCTTTTTTCTTCATTTATAACTAAATAATTAGTATATTTTTTCTAAATTTGTTGCAACAGATTTGGAAAATATTTTTGAGAAAGGAATATGGAAGTCTAGGTTGGTTGAAGTAGCCACTTTACACACTGTGTAACATTCACCATTATACCTCAGTTTAAACATCAACATTTTCTCAATTCTTCCATCTGTTGACTTTTGTGAAGGAAAAAAAGGAATCGTGTGTTAGAAATACCACATCGTAAAACGAGGCTCGCGCAGAGACATGCATATTTTATGGGCCCAAAAATTTTTAATTCTTTTTTTACTGATAATATTTCATTGATTACAAACTTTCAAAATTTTTCTTCTTTTTAAAAACATGCACTTACCTGGATTTTCTATGATTTATTTTGTTGCCCTTTAATAATAAGGAATATTTTTGTGTTTTAAAAAAAATAAAATATTTCCTTTTATATGTACTATAAAAAAATACCATATTATTTTTTACAGAATATCTTATTTTTTCTTTCTTATGTTACACAAAAATATAAAAACTGTCTATTATTAATTATAGGAGAAAAAAATCATTAACACTTTCTTGTATACCCACGAACAGGCCATGCCTTTGTGGGATTTTTTGTTTACTATTTTTACTATTAATATGTATTTCTTTGCTATGTAATTATACTTTATTTTTTTAATACTCTGTTCTATCATTTATGTTTATTGTACAAAAACGAAAAAAAAAAAAAAAAATGAGCTGAAACCTTTATCATGCGAGTGAGATTCATCTGGCTGAACCTATTCAACTACTAGGCAACGTCTGAAAACAATTTTCCAATTTTTATGGTTCTTCTTTTACCAATTAGTTAATTCAACAATGTTTTGAGCATGTCCAAATGTTTGCAGATTGGCTGGATTTTCTCCTTAGGGAGTTATTCAGATCTAAAGTTGTTGCAACAGAGAGGAATAACATGTTTGAGAAGGAAATATGGAAGTTTTGGCATTTACAAGAATTATGACCTGTAATTGGCTTACTAAATGGTCACTTTACACACTATGTACACACAGGCATAACGATGAATGTTGTCCCTCTCTGTTGCAACAAATTTATATCTAAATAACTTCCTAGGAAGGAAATTCAGCCTGCCTGCAAACATTTGGACAAACACAAAACATTATTGACTATGTATTTTTTCTTTTCACATCATGTAAATTTTATAAATGTTTCTTTAATTTTATAACTTGATAACTACTGCTGATTAAATATTTTTACCTCTTTTTACAATTTGCGTTTCTATTATTTTTATGTTTGGTGTGCATTACATGTATCAAAATAAATTGTTATTTTCTTAGATTAAGTAAAATAAAATACATATTAGATTTTCACAAATGAAAAAGTATATTTATTTATTTATCATTATCACCATTTTCACTCCACGCGCAATAGTGCATAAAGCACGATATAGATTATCTGGATTTTAAAATTATAGTCTTGAGTTACAGGCGCTTTTATACATAAATATTTTACTGTGCTGGACTGGCGCCTTAAGCGTATGACTGATCATCTCTCTAGTATCTTAAAACAGACGATTGAGATTGCATTTTGTTTAATTATGCAGTGTCCTTTGCACCATCAGGTACGTGTAACGGATCGATTATGATTAAACTCGTCAATGACAGCCCCTTTGATGCTAGAACTTCCATATTAAATTCTCCAACTCAATTGAAATCTGTTGAATAATATTTATTTTATGAATCGGGTTGTAGTCTTGTGGCTAGTATCGAGGACTCACGGATCAAAGGGCTAAGGTTTGCACCCCGCTCTACCATAACTTGATTCCCATTTTCTAACAGTGAGTTACTTACATTTTGTTGAAAATGGCCACCACAATTGAAATATTTGGGTAAATCGTAAGAAACAAAATTTTTCTTTAATAATAAAAAAAAAAATGTGTATAGAATGTGTCCTTGTGGTTTAGCGGTCAGTGCGTTTGCTGACCATCCAAAAGGTTTTGGATTCGGTGTTTTGACACTAGAAATTTTTCCCTGGACTGGCATCTGAAGCGTAAGACTAATCGTATTAACTTCATATAACAAAAAATGATCGAGACACAGTGCTGTTAGTTTACTAGTGCAGTGCCCTATGCACCATAAGGTGAGGATAGAGAAATCATAATGATGATATGGAGAATCGAGCTTGGAAAAGCAGTCGAATAACCACTAAACCGCAAAGCGGATAAAGTCAACTAATAACCTTTTTTTCAATTTAAATTTATTTAAAATTTGTACGTTGGCGGACTTATTGTTTAATGGAAATTTCTTCCAAGCAACTAATTAAATAAAATACGCTATTTGTACAATTTCCGCCTCGTAGTGTAGTGGTCAACGGGTTTGCTTACCATGCAAGAGGCCTCGGGTTCGATTCCCGTCAAGGTTGATATGAAATATTCATTTAAAAAGATGTTTTTACACTGTTGTTTTTCAAAGTCCCCGGACTGGCATCTGAAGCGTAAGACTGATCATCTTACCTTCATGTAACAAAAATGATCAAGGTACGCTGCGATTGTCGTACCAATGCAGTGCCCTACGCACTATTAGGTGTGAAAAGGGAATTATAATGATGATAATAATTTATGTAATTTTAACTTCAAAAGTACGCTAGACCAAAATTAAAATAAATAGTTTTAAAAAATGTAAAATTTGTAATTATAAACATGAATTATTATCGATACTTGTCTTCAATCCAAAAAAACATGTTATTTTATCGCTCATCACTATTCTGCAACAAATTCCAAGGCTACGTCAAAAAACTACGAATATTCTAGAAAAGATTATTACAAATTAACCTGGCATTAAAGTTTTGGTCTTCTCTGCTTCGAAAATCCGAATTCGGTTGCTTTTTTCATCTTATTAGGTCAGAAAAGTCAAAGTCTTCCCGGTCTTGAAACGTATTTATTTACATACGAATTTCTGTCGAGATACTCAATGGCACACAGTCTATCCATCACTGCCATTTTTTGCTGGTTGTCAGTATTTATTATTTTTAAAATCGTGAAGTCAAATTAAATTAAATTTGGTTGCGCTAAGCTGTTGATCCTCTTTTTAATCAGCTACGATATACGTTTTTTAATAGTCTTTAATTTATAAAAGATATTACATAATGTATTAAAATAATTTATTTGATGATGAAGTTGCCTATCACGTTAAATAAAATAATAATAAAAAAAATATTGTGATAATAATGAAGAGTGTTGATTTCTTTTAAAGTCTTTTCCATTTTCTGTTCAATATCCGTAAAATAACCAAAAAATCACAAATTTTTGTTGCCACACGAATATAAAATTTAATTTCATCTTAAATATATATTTTTTTAACACTTTATATCATCTTAAATATATATATATTTTTTTAACACTTTATATACAAAACAAATACATATAAATTTATAAAGTACCTTAAATACAAAACCGGTAGTTCTTATGTATCAGCTCTCGCTGCCTCCTCCTGACATGGAATCACTTCTCTACAATGCCGCAGAGTGTGTGCGGACCAACTACTGCTTCACAGAATTATGACAGGAATAGTTGACTGTGCAGAACTACTTAGTTTAATAACAACACATGTGCCAGCCAGGATTTGTAGACGGTACCACCCGTTTCATGTACCAATTAGTAAAACAGCGTTTGTTAAAAATGATTTCTTTCGCAGGACTTTTTTAGTGTACAATACAAAATTTAAAGACATGGACTACACAAACATTACTCTGTCAGATTTGAAATTTACACTAAAAATGCATTATGTAACTTAGTAAACATTATAATAATAAATATGTACATCTCCTTTCAACTCTTTATTCTCTCTTTATGCATTCTTGTCCTAATTCCGCCAAAATTAAAATAACTTTCCGTTCTTCAAAAAAAGAAACAGTTTCTTTGATTATTGAAAAATATATACGAGTACATGAAAATAACATTTTTATATGTAGAAACTTATATGTATTTATATAATATGTAATTTATTTTCTTTACTAACTTTGTATACTTTGTGGAAATCTGTTATTGGTTCTGAGTTTATAAATTATATCTGTTTGTTTACTATAAATATGGATGTAGAACTGTTGGTTTCCCAAATAAAATAAAATAAAATAAAATGAAATAAAATGAAATAAAATGAAATAAAATGAAATAAAATGAAATAAAATGAAATAAAATGAAATAAAATGAAATAAAATGAAATAAAATGAAATAAAATGAAATAAAATGAAATAAAATGAAATAAAATGAAATAAAAGGAAATAAAATGAAATAAAATGAAATAAAATGAAATAAAATGAAATAAAATGAAATAAAATGAAATAAAATGAAATAAAATAAAATAAAATAAAATAAAATGAAATGCTCTGAAAGCATTTTATGTTTTCGTTTCGTTAGTTTGTTTGTATCTTTATATTTATTTCATTCTAACGTCATCAAAACCATATTTCGTTCTCGTTTCAGCTGTATGCGAACGGACACTCTGCGACTCTTGTGTTAACTTATCTGGTCGCTGTAACGCTTTTCCAAGACGATGCGCGGGCTGCCTTTTTTTCGTAACGAGGTATTCCCGTATTTTTTTAAAAGCAAAATGCTCAGACACTGCAAATTCTTAAAGAAAAAAAACATTAATTTGCGTTCTTACAATTTACAAAAATATTTCGATTTTGGGGGGAACTTGTAACAATTTGTAATACATATGCTATAAGAAAATGGGAATCAAGTTGTTTTTAGGCGGAGAAGCGAACCTCGGACCAATGACCCGGTTTCGATACTCCAGCTTTTAAAATCAATAATAGTCCTGTCAGTTTTGAGGGGCAGAAAACGGAAAAACGAGGTACTTAATTTGAAATAGGAAACTCTACATTCAATTGCCTATTCATCAAACCGCTCTTCGCCGTATATCCTCTTAAGTTCCAGTTGCGCTCAGCAACAGCCGTGTGCTATGGAGTATGGAGAAGTGGAGGCTTTGACGGAGTTCCGAAAGGTTTTTTTGACGATTCCATGACACCGCGTAAATAATGTGCTCCGAGTCTTAACTTGCGGCCATTAGTATGCGTCAGGACCGAATTTCGACCGTGCAAACAGGGATATTCAACTAAATTTAATAAAATAGAAAAATGTTGTCAGGCGTTGCCTGGTGGGCAAAATAATGCAATCATTTAAAAGGATAATTTATGTTGCGCTATTTTTGTGAAAATCCACCCCAAGGGCGCTGTGTAATAAACATCCAAACACGTCTTGCAGCTACATAGCGCATAGGCGTTAGGAATCCTAGCTCCTCATTTACGATCATGTTCATTTTTTACGATTCTACAGAAGCTAGCCCACAACACGTCTTGCAGCTACAGAACGCACGGACGTTTAGAAATCTAATACCCATTTACACTAAAACAAAAAAATACACAGTTTTTAAATGTACATAGATTCTTTGTTTCAGGTCCAGACTAGCTAGAAAATTCATGTGTTTAGGCGCAGGACCTTTTTTTTACATGTGTTTTTTTCTTCATTATATTTTGCTTAAGAAATCCAAATATTAACAATAATATAAAAAAAAATTAAAATGAATATAAATTAAATACCAAACGGATAATAATTAAGAAAAAGCATAAATACGAATTAGAAAATCCACCATTAATAATTAAAAGATGGAACATAAATATAAATTTGAAAACATGCCAATAATAATGAAAAATAAAGTGTAAACATATATGAGAAAATATTTTTCTTTGTTGTTCTCAACATGTGTTTTTTTTTATGTTAATATTATTTATGTCCCGAATTGCGTTGTTGTAATTCCTGGGAATGAATTCATATGTAATAATATATAAAACTCGTAAAATACTTTGTGTCATATGATTTTTAAAAAATTAAAAAAATATTTAAAAAATCAAGCATGAATGTAAACACTGATCATTATAGGGATATTAAAACAAAGATTTAAAAACACGAACAAAAAAATAACATATAAAAATAGCAAGAAGAGTCTTAAATAAATAAACAATCGTTTACAAATATAATCTAGATTACATGTCTTGCAGCTACAGAGCGCATGAGCGGTTGCAAATCTAGACCCTATTTATGGATACGAGATATATGATAAAGCAGTTGAATTTAGATGGATCTAACCCATATCAATAAAGGTTCCAGCTCTTTGATTTCACAAAAACGAACAGATATAAAACAGAAAAAATATTGAATAAGTGCCTCAGAAGAATTTTAGGTGTGCGGTGGTTTGACTTTATTAGGAATGAGAGAACAGACGCAGCAAAGTCCAGTGCTAACTGTCATCAGTGAAAGCGATACGGTTGGCTGGGCTATATGCTGCGGATACCTCCTGAGAGTCTTAACCACGCTTGGCTATTTTACAAGGCATCAGGTTCTCGACGTCCTGGAAGTCCGCTGCCGACTTTTTTCAGCAGCTGGAGACTGATTGAGATGCATAGAGGCTCTTTATGGAGGCCATATGCTCCAACTAGGGAGCGGACATAGAATGAGATTTGGCATTCACATTAGATAAGTTAAAAAAAATATACTCACTTATTTCAAAGCTTCAAAAATTGAGAGTCTTCATGAATTTGTTCCTCTAAAATGCAGTTTCACGAAGTGTGATCTGAAAGAAAATGAAAAAGTGTTTGATAAAATCGTACGAAAAACAAAAAATCGTTCTTTTTATGTGCATTTTTATATTAAAATAAGTGAAAAAAATTGTCGACAACTGTATTATTATTTTCCCGTCGTGTCGGGTAATTTTTTACAGTGGTTTTAAATACGCATGTAATTTCGAATCACCGAAAAATGAGACGATTCGCGCCCTACGGGCCAAATGGCACGTATTACGTTACTACGCCATACTTGCACGCATGGTTTGTTAGAAACGCACTCAGCGGGCATCAAATTTGACGTCAAATGACGGGACGCCGACTGCGAGCCTTTTTGTACGAGCTTGTTTTTAACCTTTTCTGGTCTAAATTGGTATCAGAGTTCCCCAAAGGTGGCGAATTTTTACAATGCTCTTTTTTGTTAATCATCATATTGATTTTTTTTTTGCATAATCCTAACCCCTATGAAATCCTATGCATCAAAAGTATTAAAATATTTTTCTTCCTAACTTTTAAAATCATAGTTAGATTTGTTTTCGCTTTTCCCCTGTGCAAACAGCAAACAGCAATCATTACAATTCATAATCTTGACAGTTCAATAATGTTCAATATGTTGGTCAATTTCCACGTGTGCTTCTTGTAGTAGTAGTAGCTAGTTAGTAACTTATTTCCAGCAATAACCACATAAATACGGGTTTTGTGCGTTAGATTTCATATGAATTTCTCCTCTCATCTCCTTACTAAACCTCCCAGTTAACGGGCTGCGTGACGTATTTTATGAAAAAAAATTGAATTTCAAAGAAAACTCGAAATATTATCAAAAGGTTTTAAAAATTTACCTGATCATGATGAACTTTTTTTGTCATTTTTGTAGCATTTTAGCTGGGGTATTCCTGATACCCCTCAGGATTTTTTAAACGTTTAAGCTCAAAAAAGTTCAATCAAAAAATTATTAATATTAGCTTGTTATTTAAAAATTGATAATTATATCATTGAAAATGTAATAATCCGTTATATATACATATTTAATATATTTTCAACGTTATTCTCAACTTTTGAAAATATCCTATTTATAATGATGAAACATTTATATGAGTTATTCATTTAATTATGAATAACTTAAACATTCCCATTTGCCTAGTATACATACTGGGGATGCTATAAGACGTTAATTAAAGCAGATTAAATTTTGAAGTAAAATTTAAGCTAATCTAATTATTTTGCTAATTAAGAAGATTTTACGCCTTACTTATAAACCTGTTATAAAGTTACTCCTAGGCATAGTGGCAGAATAAGGATGAGAGTACCATCCTTATTTCACTACCATAATAAGAATGGTGTTCCCATCCTCATTCTACCACTACGCCTAGGCGTAACTTTGTACCAGGTTTATAAGTAAGACTCTTAGAGAACAAACATTTCTAAACTTCTACAGTTTCACACTTTTACTTAGAAAGCATTTCATGCCATAGGGCCTTCGATCATGTTTACTGAATTTATTGCACAATGGATTTGCATAGGTCGCAGTGACGTCAAGATCTTACTTTTTTCCAAATACAACAAGCCAGGAGGCCCATTTACAAAAATAGGAATATCCATACCAATTAACATCACTAAATAAAATAATAAAATAGTAATTTCTTGGTAACCTCTGGTCATGCGACTAATTTGAATAGTCAAACTTGATTTGTCTCAATCTTCGAAATGTTTTTAAATCACCGTGAGAGGAATCCATTGCATTCCACGAAACAAAAGTTGAATTCCGACGAATAAAAAATCTACCAGCTAATCAATGTAGGTTAGTGCTTTATTGATTATAATTAATTAAGTACGGATAGAAGAGTTACAGAGAATTGAGCGCAGAAAAAAACTGTGCACGACCAAAGATCGGTAGAACCTGCTATTAAAATAATAAAAATGTTAATCTAGATCAATACATTAATTATCTTTATATTGGGTGTTAGCTTAAACAGAGTGTAAAAAATGCTCGATTTTGTTTACTTGATATTCCATTTTGAATGCTTCTAATCGTTCTAATGCAAACGCAATTTCTTGTATAACAGAAAATTTTATTTTGAATGACTTTTAATTATAATAATAAAAATACTATAGTTTTATTCCACTTTCACTTATAATTTTTTTATGATTTTTTTACCAGTGACCGGGTTTCGTCATGACCGGCATCGTCAGACTAGTGACTGGTGACTGTGACTCACCAGTCTGATGATGTCGGTCACGACGAAACCCGGTTATTGGTTAAAAATTTATAAATAAAAGTGGAATAAAACTATAAAGTATTTTAATTATAATAATTAAAATGCAGTTCCACTAAGAAATGTCAGTAGAAAAACTCAATATATGAATGACTTTTGCATTTTGTTTTACTTTTGTTCTCAATTTTTAATTTGGAAAAAAAATGGACACAAATAACATATACTAAAATACATTTTCACGTTACATTCAAACAGAGATTGTTTTTTTTTGAAAAATCGACGCATTTACAGTATTTATAAGCTCGCTAGAGGATAAAATGAGCTGTTAACTCAAAAATATTTGTCATAAAGTAAATGACAAAAAAGTAGTATTAATTGGGACGAGATTTATTATAGTCCGAGCGCTATGTAGCTGCAAGACGTGTTGTAATCTAGCTCATTTCTTCTATTATACTTGGAAACGAAGAACTAGAATCCCAACCATCCATGCGCTCTGTACTGTCGTCATAAGCAAAAAGACAGCTTTTAACAAAATAAGAAAATGAGTTATATATGTTCTCAAAGAAATTTTAAAACATTTGACATAAATCCATGAGCGTTAAAAAATATTTCGGTTCGAAAAACAACATGAAGTTTTGAAGGTTTTTCAGAAATAACACAATATTGAGATTCACAAAAACGCTGACTAAATATGACACACACAGGTTTTATGCTTTAAAACAATTGACGTACTGTGTGTTTACTCGTGATTAAATTTACATAAAGTTGATTAATACTAAAAAGTGTCGTATCTCAAAAAAAGACTTTTGCAAGTAACTGTTTTTTTTTTATTATTAGACACGTTGGGATGTTTACTGCACTATAAATAAAAAATGAAGCTATATACATATTTTTCTTAGAATTTATGTTAGGAAATATTAGTATTTAACCACTTACCTACTTTTTATGTCTACCGGTTTTGAGACGTACTCGTCTCTTCGTCAGGACACTCACTACTCACCAACATACTAATACCAAAATACACTATCACCTTTACCGTTACCGTAGTACACAAAGTATAAATTATTGTAGTATTATAATTACTAACATTAATTAAAATGTTTGAAGACAAAGTTAATACTTTGAACATAAATAATATAAACATTGGCACTAAAAAAAAAAAGAATGTATATTTTTTTCACTATTCCTCTCCTTCTATGTAGAATTATCAAGTATTAAATTACTTAAAAAAATATTTTCATGCGTTGCCTAGTATGTAGGTAAAATAATTAAGTCAGATGAATCTCACTAGCATCGACAACTGTTTCAGGTCTTTAACTTCACAAAAATCAACAGTTGGTTGGCCACATAATTCAGCCAACGACAGGTCATAAGCCCTGCCCTATAAGTATCTAGACTTCCATATTTCCTACTCTTATATGTTCTTCGTCTTTGTTGTAATATGTTTGTCTTACATAACTTCCAAATACAATAAACCTACATGATATTATGTTGTTCACTCCAAAGGTTGACATAATATATATATTTAAAAGGTGATTTTCACTGCAACATTTCTTCGTTCTGAGACTGGCATAACCTAAAACTACCCACAGTACCTTCATGTAACATAATATGTATGCTGCATTTGGTGTCCTTTGCACAATGAGGGCGGATAGATGTAACACAGTGTTGTATTTTAAAAATATTTTCTGTGATTATGACATAACATAAAATTCTCTACTCACTCTCTGAGACGCTTAAACTACTGAGCTCAATAAAATTAAATATCCCAACTAGAAACCTCAAACAAAACTTACATTTCCATAATGATAACCATAGAACTAAACTATGGTTTTTGTTCCCCTATGCCCAGAATTTTTTGGTCAAACATACCAGTCTTGATTTCTTTGGTAACAAGTTGTCTTCTTTCATACGATAACTGAATCAAATTCAATTATCAACACCTCTCTTCCGCTTCTACTCCCACCAAGTCTACCAAGTATCCATTGTGTTTTTCTACTTTCTTTTATAATAACTCTCTATATATACAAAAGTCCTCAAAAACGCCCATTGGGCGCATATAAAAATGAATAAATAAATAACTACGTTTCGTTACGAAGTAAGTTTTATTTGTATAAGAAAAAAAAAATCTCATTTGTTTTATGAACAAAGTTTTTAACAGACTGAGGGTAGTGGTGACTAGGTGCGAATATAATCAACAGGGGCGGGGCTTTCTGGAGGAAGATAATACAAGCTGCGACTGTGGAGGGTTGCAGGATGATCCTCATCTGCTGCGGTGTCCTCTAACGTAACTGAATAGTGAAGAGGATGATTTGAGGACGGCAACTGACAAGGCGACATCTGTCGCTGCACGTTCGAGTGGCAAAGTCTGAAGTCCGGACCCGATAAGTAAGTATGAAAAACTTCGATTGTACAGGTTTTGACCTGCAGGTACAGCATATGGCACGTGTTTATCATTATTTTATGAAATACTGATGTCTTACTTAGCCAATAACATAAGAATACGTGTTTTATCGTTTACATTTACTATTGCTTACTTGTTGCACGCCGAACGCGTTGAAGCGCTGATTGATCATATTAACTGCGTGCAAAAAAACTATGAACGCATAACTGGATCAAATTATTCAGAAGCTTAACTGACCAAACCTTTAATAAATATGATAAAAAATGGGTCATATAAAGAGATGAACTTGATTACTTTAGCTAAATTGCTAGTAAAGTATGTTATAGTGTGTGTATTTTTACGTATGTGTATACGTATACATGTGTATGTGTGTGTGTATATACACTAGTTGGGTATGTATATGTATCAGTATGTGTGTGTAATTTTGTACGTTAAATCGCACCGTCACAAAAAACTGATAAAATCACTTTACCCACGCACAGGTTGTGCCTATGTGGGATTTGAAAAAAATCATTTCGTTCTATTTTAATTCACATGTACTAGAAACCTATGTAATAATAAGAACACAAATCAATAAATACAAACAATAAAAACACAAATCAGCCAAAGGCAATGAAAATAATACAAATTTATAAATGTAAAATAATGCATAAAAATGCCCTATTCACCGTAAAACAACATTTTTAAAGCATTTTTTTTCTACAAAAATATATAAAATACATGTTTCGTCAAACCGCTTTTCAAGCAATTTATGTATAGTTGCATGTGCGAATATAATTTTAATACGTAACTTAAAAAGCTATAGAAATCGGATACAAATAAAAAATGCATAGTTAAAATAATGTATAATTGAATGCAAAATAAAATTATTAAAATATGTTAATCAATACAATTAAAAACCTTCCTCGCAACCAATTACACAACCTAATATTATACGGCATTTTATTTAATTCTGGACAACTTTTTTCAATTATTTAGCAACAATTGCACATTTTACATATGGCGTGATCTAATCCACCATATTTAAACATAAAAAAAACTGTCAGCAGAAGTAAATTTTATTGAATAGGCAATTTATTTTTGTACGTGGAATCAAACATTAAAATTATTTTTTGAATTTTTGTTTATGAAAAATGGATTGAATCAAATAAAAAAACCAAAAAAAAAAACAAACAAAAACATACAAAAAAATATAAGATTACTATAAAGGGAAAAGTAAACTATCAAAACGCACTGTAAAACAAGTTAAAGAGAAAATAATAGAAAGAGATAGCCAAAATTTATATAAAATCTTTAAAAACATTTGTTACTTATATTTTTTTCAAGCGCATTTCATGTAAATAAGTGGTGATTTTTTTAACTGACTCATGAAGCATCTAAAAATAAATGTATTTTTTTCACGGCTCTGGGTGTTTAGTAAAAATACGTTATTTACTTTTTGTTAGACATCTTTAAGGTTTTTGCGCCTTCCAAATGTCAAATATTATGGAGCTTAAGATGAATATAAAATGAAATCAAGAATAACGTATGTCTAATATAACTCTTACTGATTGACACCAATGCCAATGGCGAACGATACTGATCTTAAATGAGAAGTATTATAAAATATGATTCATTTTCTGACTTGAAGTAGGTTCACTATTTTAATGAGAATTCCAACGGTTTCAGTGGCGGCTGAAACGTAATAATTAATTCATTAACATATCTTAATTAGATTACGTTAATTACGTATACAGGTAAAACACGAGATTAAAGCCCATTTGAAGTGTCGCCAAAGTCATCGATGTTCTGATTACATACAAATGTGATGAGAATATTATAAAATTAATATATGTAAATGTATTGTTCTTCATGTCTCAATTGGCAATTTCATTTATAATGGGACAACTGGGGCAACTGGGGCAACTGGGGCAACTGGGGCAACTGGGGCAACTGGGGCAACTGGGACAACTGCTGTATCTGAGAACGGTTTTAGTATTGAACACTTTATACAGTGTCCAACAAGTCCTAAGTACCTAAGCGTATCTTACAAACTATACAACTATAAACTATAAATACAATGCATTATAGTTTTGTCAAATGGCAACACTGGCTAGTGGTCATATTTATTCTGTCAAAAAGTATGGTTGAATAAAAATAACTATTTTCAAAGAGTGAGTAATTAGTAAGTTCTGTCCTCAGGCACATAGCTGTCCACAGGTGCATCGACCAATTTCCATAGGTACATTTGGCAAAAGTACATATGGACAAAAACGTCATCAAAATAAAAATGGATAACTTGAATCTAATTCTTTTGAAGTCTATCTTTGATTATGTTTATTGTATCTTTACAATTTCTCAATCGTATATGAAATATATCAACAAAAAAAAATCTCACCAAAAGTAAAGAAAAAATGTTTATTGAGAAATCAGAAGTTTGTCTCGATGTACAGCGGTTTACCTTATTCTAAAAGAAAATAAGAGCATATTGATATGATTAGTTTCATACATTGATTTCTATAATTTACTCGTATTAACAAATAATTTATAAATAATGTTAGAATATAGGACTACTTATATACACCGGTTTTAAAACGTGTCTGTCACTTCTTCAAGACGATAATGACAATAAAATGCATATTTTAGTATTCACCTACGCCATAAGCTCTGAGGTTTGATCAAGAAAGGCCAAAGTCAGATTTCATATTTTTCTTGCCACCATATGTGGAAGATCGATGTCAATTAAAACACTGAAATATTTAAATATTTTATACACACGTACATGTGTTGTAATGTTTTTTGTTTACATTTTTTATCAAAGACGTCAAACAGTTCATTTAAACGCCGCAAAATGGCTAAATTTACTCTCCTGAAGTATTATGATTGACAATATTGGCCTTTATAAATCCAAGCCACAGATATGCGAAATTCATAGTCGATGATTGATGACACACTCACATGACTCCAAGAAGCAAGTCAGCGTTTTCTATTAAACACAATTCGTTACATACTGCAAAATACGAGATCATCGTTCTGCAGTATATTTGTATCGTCCTTACCATGGAGATAATGAAGAACAAAGGAACGTGGCCTATAAAGAGACCACAGGGTGCAGTCAACGCCTAGTTAGTCCAGTTCGCCGCAGTCACTCAGTTCCAACATGTAGATCAAGTGCAGCCTTTTCAACCCATCATCGCCGTAACCATCGCGCAACACAATTCACTATTGATTCACTATTAAACTCGTGTCTTTTGTCAATCTCTAACTGAGGTAAAAGCTATAAGCCTCAAAAACTAAAATTCTACAGATTTATAAAATACTATTTGCAGGAAAAATAAGCAAAGCATGATAGCACGCTGTGTTTTTACAGAATATCTGAAATGCTTATGGCGATTCTTTCGCTATTTACAAGGTGGATTTTGTGTATCATTAAAATCAACCAATCAGGTGCTTTAAGTTTTTTAACCCCCTCTCTTTCTTAATCACTACTGATCCTTCAAAAACACTGAGCGATAATCAAATGCAATTAGTTCATGTTTGGAACTGCGACGTATCTCTTGAATTGAGCATGTTTTAAAATATTTTCTTGTAAACTATGTAGATATACTGTGGTGATAGTGATGGCGATAGTATATTTTAGTATTTTCATGTTAATATATACGTCCTGACTCCTGACGAAGAGACGGGTACATCTCGAAAATGGTAGACATTAAAAAATAGGCGAGTGATTATAAATAGTAAAATTAAGTGAATAAGTGTTTTTGTTTATCATTTTGAAATTTATTTTGTATTTATTTCAGTATTTTTTATTTAATATTTTTTTAACATAAATAGTATATACTGACCTATATTTAAACAAAAACAGCATTAAAAAGTGCATTGAAACTAAAAAAATAACACATGAGCAATCATAAGTTAATCTAAGTTTACAAAAATCGGCGTTCAAAATCTAAGTTAACAACTTAAAAAGTTAAAACTCATATGATTGGAACAAAAAATATTTTACAATAAAAACATTTTTTACAATTTACAACAAAGAATCATAATATGAACGCCACTGGTATTAAAAAAATCGAGTAGACAAGATGGCAGACTCTGCCGCAAGAGGAAGTGACTACTCAGCGTACCCCGGGCCCCCGGGTCCCCGAGCCCGGGCCCCAGGGACCAGCATCAGGCCTAAGGCCCAGGTTATCTCGGAGTCATCTCTAACTAAACCCTAATCAAACTGCCATCAATAACAGAGTGACTCTCTTTGAAGTCATCAGTACCTATAGATAAAACGTTTATGTTTTTTCGATAGTTTTCGAAATCAATTGGCAATTGAGACGATATTGGCAAAAACAAGAAGTTGTTTATGCATAGTTTATGTAAAAAAAAAGGAAAAAATGATTTCAACAAAAAAACGCATGTATTCTTTGGCAATGTTTTTACTTGTGTAAATTTTTGTAGACAAATACTGAATTTCACACCCTAGGTAGGTGTTAAGATTAACATATTACAACAAAGATGATAAACATTTTAAAGAGGAGATCATGTGTTTCTCTTATTGTCATTTTGTACGAGCAGTAGCTCAATCACAAATAACCATCGGCGTGCTTCAAACATGCTAACCATTTCAGCGATCACAATGAACAATAATGAACATGCTTAAGTTATCGCAGTCATAAGTCAACGCTCGTGTCGGTTTGATTTTTGTTTTCCTCGTTAATAAATACAGTTCATTGGCGAACATTTCTTGTAATATATTTCTCTGGATTGTGTGTGTTCGGCCAAACTCGGTACAACCTGTTAAAAAGTAGAGCAAAAATTAACAATAGTGTGACTAACAGACTAATTAATTCAGTATACAATTTCAACTGTCTTTTTACTATGTATATTTACAAGTTTTGTGACTTCTCTCTACCTAAATCCAGTAACCACAATTTTCAAATTTATTTTATCGATTGACGAATGATTCTTTCTGTCTATGTTTATTTTGAACATTTCAAATGCATTTTCATTACACCCAGAGGATACTGAGTTGTTTTAGAATGCACAATTGAAGAAAAATGTATAAAATTAATCTGTAAATAAATAAATTTAAAAATAGACTAGGCTAAAAATCTGACAAATTCCAAGACGTGAGAAAAAAATCTACGGGTAAAGCATTCGGTCCCTAGATGACGAAGCAGATTCACAAATATGTTATGAAAAAATTACGCCAATCCGGCATCTACTGATTAAAATTTCGTAAAATTAATCGTCGATATTAAATTGAAAAGAAAAAAAATACTCATTTTGATCTCGTTTAATAGGTATTCCTTTAGATTAAAGCGTGAAATTAATTGAAGTATATCTAAATAGCAATTTAATAATATATTTAATCGTTTGGGCATGATATAAACGAAATATTAACTTTCCTTAGCGCTAGGATATTAATAAAAAAGCGTTTGACGATAACTGTATGGATTGAGATAGATTGATTGATATTCAAATGAAGACTGAGAATATTGATTAGTATACAGATGAAACATATCTTTGAGAAGGGCCAGAGTCTATCTAGTCGACGAAAGAATTAAATAAAATTTAAAACCATACATACCATACCAAGTGCTAAGACTAGTTTACTTGGGGCTAGTTGACCCAATAATTCAATATGGATTTAGAATATGGGGACTAAAACCCGTATGCAGAGACAAAACTTAAGGTGAGGAAAGTTCATTCTAATCTCAAATGCGGAGAATAACCCGAAGGTGAAGACAATAGAATGTACTTTCCTCACCTTAAGTTTTGTCTCTGCATACGGGTATAAGTTTCAAATCTTATACCGACAGAGTCTTGAACCTACAAGTACAAATGTTAAAAACTATCGTACATGCAAAAATAATGATTGAGGCAAAAGACAACAATAAAATATTATTTGATTATGTTAACGTTTTGCCAATTAACAAACAGTGTCAGTAAAAGATAGTGATAGATCATTTCCTCGATTGCAGTTTTAAATCCAAAGTAAGCTACCATCGTGACCCGACAAGTATCGGCACAGCAGCTGACGGTACCACGACAGAAGAACTACTATGGAGATAGAACAATGGGGAGTGTAGTACTAAAACCGTACATTTTAATACCAGCTGAAAATCGCGAGGAAGAAAACCAAATTTCATTTAAAAAATGGTCAAAAAATTATTAAAAACAGCAAGTGAAACTTAGATGTGCATATAAATATATTTTATTCTTCATTTATAATTAAACTATGTACTTACTTATAATTTTTTTCAAAAAATGTAATTTAACCCGCAGACAAGCTTCGGCTTTGCGGGAACAAAAATAAAATAATGTATGTTACTGATTTGTTAAAATAAATAAAACTTTAAAAATAAAATAAAAATGGATTGGACAAGTAGTGCAGTTATTATCAGTTATCTCCTAGATGAGATAATAGAGATAATATCTGAAAGAAAACACTACAAACGACACCCTTACCAAAAATACCATGAAGATTTTGGCAAAGATATGAGCTGCAGGCCGTGTGAAGAGCTAAAGAGGGCCACACAGGGCAGACTGGACTGGTGGACGAGAGGCAAAGCTTTCCTGCAAACCAATCCATCTTAGAAAATTGAAACCAGAGAGAAAGAGACTAAAAACTTTTCTACAATAAAATACATACCATGCAATGTCTTTAAAAATCCTGTAAAATGAAATCAAGTGGAGATAATTCGGCCTTGTAGTATAGTGATCGGCGTATTCGCCTACCATTTTTGGGATTCTGGGATTCATTCCTAGAAAGATCAACACGAAATAATTGTCTATGACACATCATACACTGAACCACCGTTTAGTACAGAAATATTTTACTGTTCCCGAATTTTATGTCTTATTAATTTTATCTCAGACAGGAAAGAATTTCCTTCCTTCTTTTCCTAAATACAATGAAGTACACATTACGTTCTTCTGGATTACCTTCTTTCATCACAAAGATGACAAGGCTACCAGATTTCAGAGTACCCCATACACCGTTTGGTGCATATAGAGGTATGCTAATGATGTTTAATAAAGAAGAGCTTAAAGCTTTTTTGGTGTAGTTGAGTTTCTTTTGAATTTTAATGCAAACTAAGAAAAGTTTATAAATATTAATGAATTTCAAAAAGTTATTGTTAGTTTCGCCACATGTGTGTATAGCATATTGACTAGGTTGGGCGATCACATTTGTTTGCTACCTACTGGGTCCTGGTTAAGACATAGCAATGCCTATCGTGGGTACCAATATTGTCCCGGCCCCATAATAACAACTGAACTGTCATTGTGTATGCATGTGCCTTTAATATTCTCACCGCAATTTCGAATAAGTTACTTTTGAGATCAATAACTCATTTAATCCACTGTGTCGTGTAATTGCTCATATAAATCAAGAATACACGTTAAGCGTGTCTCCTTCCTGACCACAGAATTTAATCTGATCCTGACTGCCGCGAGAAAAGTTCCAAGCAAGAAGGTGCCAGAACTCCAGTACAAGGTAAGTAATTGCATTCATTGTAATTGGGTTTGGTGGCAAAGCAGAAAAAAAAACGCATTCCACGAACCAGACCATTTCGGAACCAAGCGAGTGGCGCGATCAATTGTGATCTCATTGGAAGTAAAACTTGGAACTTCCTTGTTCGAAGAGAGTGTTAACTATTAGCCATTATTTGACTATAGAGACCGGTATTATTTAAAAAAATAAAGCCATCTCATAATTCAATAGTTTTGGGGCCATTTTTAATGAGTTGTAAATAACTCACTGTTAAAAAATAGGGATAAAATTGTGGTTGAGCGAAGTTAGAACTTCGACCTTCTGATCCACGAGCCTGCGACGCAAGATTACAAATCGATTTACATTGACGTTGTTAAAGCAATAAAATGCAAAAATGAAATGGACATTATTTTTATATTGCCTTTTGAAAGCTTGATTACCTTCCTTATTGTCTCTGCAGCCGAGAATTATGCATCTCGGGCAACTAATGTCTCTCCCCATTAGCGTTACTCAGAGACTGTGTAGTTGTAGTGGTAGTGTAGTGGTGGGGGTAATACAGTGGTAGTGGTAAGATAGAAGGGAACGTGTCCATCTTACTTTGCATCAGAAGAAATTTCAAAGTACAATCCCAAAGATGAATCTATAAGGATATTATGAATTATTCCGTTCTCCATAACACTACACAATAAAATGACATTGACGTTTTTTTGTAGACTTTTTGATAAAATGATATTGATTAGCATCAATCAAACTTTTCCATCATCATTATTTTTCTATCCGCGTCCAGTAGTGCATAGGGCAGTAAATTGTCAAACATAATTCTTAACACAATGCCTTATACCTCAGGTGCCGGACAGACAGAAATTTAAATATTTCAGTATAAAACTACCATTAAAACGTGACAGCAAATTAAAATTATTTACTTTAAATTACAATGAAATTCAATAAAGAATTATCAATAAATAATTTAAATTAAAATCCTTGGTTTAGTTTGAATAGTCTTTGAGATATCCGAATTGGTGAAAGCGGTCGTTGTTCAATAATGACACAAGCAAATTTGAAATATTACTGTAATAGTGAATTTGCAAACGTCAACACACATACAAATCATAACGGTGTTTCTCCTTGAAAGTATGTAGATAAGATAGAACGCCACTTATTCCAATATCCTGATCCATATATTCCAGATGAACTAGCTGACAGACGTCTTACGCTTAGATCAGCTACATCTACGTCGAAAGGAAAAGTTATTATACCTCTACGCAAACAGCGCACTAAAATCGGCGAACGTGCATTTGCGGTCGAGGCCCTACGGCATGGAATGCTCTCCCAGCAGAAATCCGAAACTGTGAGAGTGAAGTGATATTTCGGAAGAAACTTAAAACCCACTTGATCTCTAATTCATTTGAATAAATTCTTAGCATGTGGTGGAAAAGTAATATGAAAAAATACATTATTCTTCTTAAATTAAAAAGTTAAAATTAAATTTATATCTTTATATAATCACTTTGTAAAGCGCCCTTGAGGTATTATTTTACGAAAATGGCGCTATATAAGTTATCCATAATTATTTATTTATTATTATTTATAATATCTTCTCAAGTGCGTATGATGATTATTCCAACTTTTATATTAAAATGATATCATTAATAATTATTACATATTATTCATAATTTATTCGAAATGGAGCAATCTCTTAATCTGCCTTCATTGGAGAAACGTACACTAAGATAGACCTTATATGCATTTTCAAAATACTTAACGCTGTAAGGAATGTCCCATCTCTGTTAAAATTAATTAATCGGGTTGTGGTTCTGTGGCTAGTGTCTCGGACTCACGGACCGAAGGTCCGAGGTTCGAATCCCACTCTACCCCAACTCGATTCCATTTTCTAATAGTGAGTTATTTACAACTCGTTGAAAATGGCCCTCAAAATTGAATATTTGGGTAAATCATAAAAAAGCAAATATTTCTTTTTCTAAAAAAAATAAAAATATTTCTTTTAACGTTCCCGACCATGCCATCAAAAGTCAACATGTGCTTTTTTTAAAAGAAAACATTTTTTTTATGCCCCGATGACCAGAATGTGTAAATTAGTCAATTCGGCACATAGCTTGAAATTCTTTGAGATAGATCTTCCTGCTTTTCGTAAAACTCTTCACCACTTTAACAACGCGGAATGACGATTGATTGGCATAGTTTAGATCAAATTCTTGCATGTTTATCGTGTTTATGAATATATTGTAAGCCATCATTTTCTTGCTCTTGTTTATCTTTTCTACATAGTTTTATATTCTTATTGTTCAGTTTCTTTTATATATGTTAATTTATGTAACTGTTTTAATTGGCTTGGGCCATATATGGTAAATAATAAATCAAATAAAATAAAACAAAAATTTTTTAAATTATCTCGTCAGTCCGGTGATGGTAATTTTGATAAAACTCGGTCGCTGTTCAATATAAATTTGTAATTTTAAAATAAATAAAAACACGTGTTTTGTTCATAAAACCAAATTCAAATGAATGTAAAACAAATTTTGTAATTTGAAAAGATAAATTTTATCAAAAAAATGTTCCGAAAATGATATTTTTCTGTTTTGGTTTGAAAAATGGGTTAAGTAAATACATGACGCTACATTCTCGTTAAAATAATACATGACGTATATTTATATTTATGTGAGTGAGTATGCGTGAGGAAAAAACGGTGGAAGAGGTTGTTACGGAAGTACATAAGCGAGAAGTGGCTAAAGAAGTTTTTTTCCTTTAAATTAATTAGGCTAAATAATATAAATACGATTATATACTGTTGCTTTATAATATATCGTGAACAATAATTTGTAAATAGTTTATACTTATTACAAACGAAAATGAATCATTGTTTTCTTGTATAGACTGTTATACCATCCGTCACATCCCAAGAAGTCTGGGGAATCTGCAACGTCACGGCGGTCAAGGGATTCCGAAGAAGGTCTTCGCTCCAGGAATACCAAATCATCATACAGTCAGCTCAACCCTACTTTCACAAAGTCCTATCCTCTTGCGATCCATCACAGGAATTTAGACCTTACGCCGTCTTCCTTAACCCACAGAATTCCGAAAAAACGCACTGATAAATAGTCATCTTCGAATAATAAATTGGCAGAAGAAGACCAAAATCCAGAAGGTTTCATCCTCTTAGAAATCAACGTAGGAAAATAGACCTTAAAACGTCTTTCTGAATCCTAGGTTTCCCGAAAACATTGTTAAGAGTATAATGGTATCTGAAGCCAAAATTGACCAAATATAATTATAGTGTGAATGTGTGGCGCATCCTAAATTGTTATCGATGTTTTGGGATTGATAGGTTTTATTTTGTGGGTCTAATAAAATATTTTGAAATTCGAGAAACTTCACACGTTGCAGGTGTTGTTAAAAAATAATTAACGTTAAATATTTTTGGGTCTGTTAATAGTGTAAGGGTTTTAAAATCCATATAAACTTTATTCGTATTATATATGAGATTATATTTACACCCTAACAATTTATCCAAATACTCGGATTTGATACCCATTTGAGGTGGGTCATAATAATTGATTAATCACTTATAGAAAATAAGAATCAATTTATTGTAGAGAGAACGGCAAACTTTGAATTTCTGATCCAGAGTCCGGAGTCCACGATATGTACAACGATGGAATTACAACCATTATGTTTTATTTATTGTGTATGCAGATAATTGGAAGAATTTTATTTCAAAATTTTCTATCAGAAATTTCTATATAGAAATCCTCAATACTTGTTAAATATCGTCATAAACTATTAGTACTATTATGTACCTGTAAATTTAAACAGCAATTATTATTAATATAATATAAGGAAACTTTGTTAACATTTAAGTTAGTTTGATAATGTTTTTTCCACATTTCTGATTATCGTAGGCAACTGAAATGGCTCAAAATTAGACAGCGGAGAGACTATCACTCCCTCTCATTTATGTTTAATGTACTTCATAGTCCTAACGCTCCTATATACATGCGTGTAAAATTTCAACGCTTATCAGTCCACAATTCCTCTTTCTTCTCTAACTCATATAGTGTCCATGCGGCTCGACTGTGGAATCATCTCCCATCCACTATTAAATTTATTACCACATTATCTCTGTTTAAATCACGTCTGAAAAAACATCTCCTGTCTCTCCCTTAACCTCTCCTCCTTTCCTTTTTCCTCTTTTTTCCTTTTTCCGATTGAGTAACAGTTTTGATTTAAGTTAATTTATAAACAAATACGTTTATTTCTATTTTTATATATCTTTAGCTTTTTAATATTTTTTTTTCTATTGAATATGTTTTTCGCATCCACCATCAAAGATGTTACTACATTATCTCTGTTTAAATCACGTCTGAAGAAACATCTCCTTTCTCTTCCTTAGTCTTTCCTCCTTTCCTCCTTTCCTCCTTTCCTCCTTTCCTCCTTTCCTCCTTTCCTCCTTTCCTCCTTTCCTCCTTTCCTCCTTTCCTCTTTTTTTCCTTTTTCCCATTGTGTAATAGTTTTGATTTAAGGTAATTTATTACATTTATTTCTATTTTAATATGTATTAAGCGTTTTAATAATTTTTTCTATTGAATATGTTCTGTAACTTGACTTATAAAAATAAAACTTTTATTTTATTGGTTGGTTGGAAGAAATTGCCATTTGGCAATAAACCCGCCAATGTACAAATAACATTATGTACAAAAAGTTAAATAATAATAATCATAATGTCCTAACAAGACTAAACGCGTCACGTTATACGATCTTGTATATTAAAAAAATTAAAGTACAATTAAATCCAATCAAAGTATTTTATTTTAGATACCTTAACAAATCATCCGTTATGTTCATAACCAAAATTATGATTATTATTATGGATAACTTATAAAATGTATTTTTTTAACTATAATATGTACAACAGTAATTTTATGCAGTATAAATGACGTACATTTCTTCAGAGTAGAAAAGAGATTTAAAAAATATATTCACTAAATTTATTTCGAATAAAAACACGTAAAGTTTAAATGTTTATACATAGACACTATTAAAAAAAATTCATGTAAATAATAGGACCTACTATTCAATTATATGTACTAACTTAATTGTAGTAAAGTAATGGTTTATACTACATAAAAAATAATGATAAGTAACTAAAACAATGATGTTTATATAATTTAAAACAAAAGAAGTAGAGACCAAACCAGGAGACAAGATATAAGAGTGGTGGAGGATAAATGATGAAAAGTACGAGCGAAAAGTTGCATGGGTGCTCGTTGAAGGGTGAAAGTGCGAGGTCTTCAAATAAATTAGCGATCAGAAAAATAAATTTTGATTATCGATAAAAACAAGTTAGGACATGAAAACGAAAGCAGGGTCGTGTATTTACTAGAAATAACTGTAATAAAATAACAAAATGAATATATGATTGTTCCAGATCGATTGGGCGGGTAGTGCACTCATCCAATTATGTATATATGTTATAAGTAGGTACTTAAAGTAGTAGGTATGCAATAAGAAAAATAAAAAAAACACTATTACGTTTTAAGGACAGTAACTAACGAAAGTCACATGCGGCTTAGCTATGGGATCACAATCAGCTGGAGGGGGAGTCGTGTGTCTTAACTTGTATAAAATGCAAGACCGTCCAATAGAGGGCGCTGTCAAAACTTTATGAAACAAAGAACTTAAGTTAGATCGCACTCTTTTCTACGCCGACAGTCTTCCAACGAATACGTGTCGTTTAATTTCTACGTTCTTGAATATAATTTCTTATTATCATTGTAAACTCAATGAAAATTATGTGTAAGTTGAAATCGCATATCATTTAATAATCATGAACTACGTAATTCTAAATGACAGTAAATAATCAATATCAAATCAGGATAATCTTACAACGGATTTAATCCAGACAGGACCTAAAAATATATTAATTTAAAGGTCACTAAAACACAAAAGTAATGTTAAATTTAATAAATTGAAACTAGTATAAATGTAAAGTGAATCATTTAAAACCTGCCTAAGTGCTGCATCAACCCCGATTCCAGTGCAATGTGACCTTTCTTTGAGGGTTGCTATTCGATTCTATAGTATAGTATACGTTTGTGGATTATACGATTTTTTTGTGAGAGGTTCTTAGATTTTCAAAGAAGTTTAATTATCCAGAGGATAAAATTAATATTTAATTTATTTAATTAAAATAGTGACACTCAATAGGGTATTTCGTCAATGCATGAAAGTAGTGGTCACGGTTTATTGATTGATTTGAATTACAACTAACCAAGAGTCTTAATTATAATGGTAAATTACAGCACAAATCATCCAGGCTCGAGCATAATCATATTATTATTGTGAGCTCACCGGTAGTGTTAGGAGTGTTGCTTCACGCACTTTTACTCCACAGGGGATTAGCTTTTAGAATACAAAACGAAAATGATCAGGAAAAAAAGCTACTTTAACAATAATAATGTTCCTACACTTAACGTCGAGTTTTAATTGAATTTTAAAATTATTTTTTCAAAAATGCGTTTGTACGAATAACCAAAACATAATGATGGACTCATTTTCTCTTAAATACTTACTATAATGTAATTTCTAATAGACTAGAAAGGGTCCAACAATTTTTTTTATGCAGGTTGTCTACCGGTTAAACATTAACTTTTCTAACCACGCTGAAAGTTTGCAGTATCATGGAATAAACTCTCTTAAAAATCGAAGAATAATGTTAGACTAGTTATTTTTATTCAAATTAATAAATAATAAAATTGATTCTCCTAACCTACTTGAAAGACTTCCATTCCGTGTGCCATCTAGACCGACAAGACAAAATCTTCTGTTTTACACAGATAACGCGTCAACAAATTGTTTTAAACAATCTACAATACCTAGAATATGCGACCAATATAACAATATATTTACCGAGGCTGACATTTTTTGTGACAATTTATGTAAATTTAGGTAAAAAATTATAGAAATTTTCAGAGAAGCCGATATTTAACTAAATTATTTTAAACATATTTTTTCATTTCGTTTCTTTTACATTTATTATATTGAACATAATTAAAATTATTGTATTAAGTGTAAACAATTTTAATGGTGTGTGGATGAGTGTCTTACACTAATAAACAAAGAAATTGGCAATAGTTGTGTACATACAGCTTGTTTACCTAATAAAATAAATAAATAATTTAATAATGTTTTGGCCAGTCTCTTTATATATGCTCCCTCTCACTTCTGTTTGGTGTACTTTACAGTCCTAAAGCTCCTACATACGTCTGTGAAAAAAATCAATGCTTATCAGTTCATGGTTCTTATTCTCAAAGCACTCTCTTAATATCCACAATTCATCTTTCTTCTCTAACTCATATAGAGTCCATGCGGCTCGACTGTGGAATCATCTTCCATCCACCATCAAAGATATTACTACAGTATCTCTGTTTAAACAGATTTAAATCACGTCTGAAGAAACATCTCCTTTCTCTTCTTTAATCTCTCCACCTTTCCTGTATCCTCTTTTTTCCCTTTTCCCATTCAGTAATGGTATTGATTTAAGATAATTAATACATAAATACATTTATTTTTATTTTAATACATCTTTAGCTATTTATTTATGTTTTTTATTGAATATGTTTTGTAACTTGATTTAAATAAATAAAACTTTTATTTTATTGGTTGGTCGGAAGAAATTGCTATTTGGCAATAAGCCCGCCAATAACCATTATTTCATCATCATTATCATACATTTTCCGCACATAATTGTACATATGGCACTGGATTGGCACACCAATTGCAGCGTATCTTGATCATTTTTCTTACATGAAGGTAAGATGATTAGTCTCACGTTTCAGATACCAGTCCAGGGACTATGAACTATTTTTAATGTAAAAACACCCCTTTAAATAAATATTTCATGTCAACCATATCAGGAATCCAACCAAATACCTCTCGCATGGTAGGCAAACGCGCTGACCATTACACCACGAGGCCGACAATAGTTTAATAATAATAATATAAGATACGGCGACCACAAAACGTCTCTACCCGATTTTCCACGTCAGGTCTGACTCACGGGCTTCTGACACGGCCTGCTAATAAAATTATTAGCGGTGGACGTTTGGGACATCAAGAATCTGATACATTGGAAAGTAAAAAAGGGTAGTTAAGGCTGTCAGAAGGAGTATGTGACTCAGCTAACCGTATAGCTGACGCTTGATGCCAGTTGCTACCGAAGTTATTTAGGAGTATTTCACGTTCTATAAGAATTTTTGTTTAGCAATGTCCAAAACACAACCTTGGCTGAAAGGTTTATTTTCTCATTCAAACAAGAGTGTTTAATATTTTGTAAAAACGTATTAAGCTCTCAAATATAAAATCAACTTTCGAGACTGAAATTTTCCGTAAGGGGAAGGATTTATTTATTTATAAAGAAACACAGTTTAAATCGTAAATGATGACTTGAAATGAAATGATTTTAATAAAATAAATAAAACAACTTTGTTTTTAACCACTAATTTTTATTTTTCACCGACCGGTTTCAAAGCAATCAAGCTTCTTTGCCAAGGTTTATGTAACTAATGAATTGATTCCTTTTTATTTTATTTCTATCATGTTCACTAAATACTACACGTGGACCCAATAAATCACGTGGTTTTTTTCTTACACAGGTGGTAATTTGACGTCCTTATTTTCGAAGTAAGCCAGGAGAGGACTAAAAGAAATATTGTTTATTTGGTTATTGATTATTGTTTATTGTTTATTTGGTTATAGTTTATTCCTTCTTTCCTTTTTCCTCTTTCCTCTTTTTTCCTTTTTCCCATTGAGTAATAGTTTTGATTTAAGGTCATTTATAAACAAATACGTTTATTTCTATTTTTATATACTTTTAGCTTTTTAATCTTTTTTTCTATTGAATATGTTCTGTAACTTGAATTATAAAAATAAAACTTTTATTTTATTGGTTGGTTGGAAGAAATTGCCATTTGGCAATAAGCCCGCCAATGTACAAATAACATTATATACAAAAGTTAAATAAATAAAAAAATAAAAATTTATTGTAAGAAAAAACAACTTGATTTATTGGGTCCACGTGTAGTATTTAGTGAACATGATAGAAATAAAATAAAAAGGAATCAATTCATTAGTTACGTAAACCTTGACAAAGAAGCTTGTTTCTTTGAAACCGGTCGGTGAAAAATAAAAATTAGTGGTTAAAAACAAAGCTGTTTTATTTATTTTATAATAATGAATAACCACAAAGTTAGTGCTTCAAATATAAACTTTACATAAAATGATTTTATTTGAAAACTCCTTGATGATTTACAATGCTTCAAAGTGGTTTTGAATAATTATATGTAAACTTTAGGTACGCTGTTCCTTGTATCCCATCCAAAATGTTTTGCCTGTGGTCCATTGGCAAATGTCACGGATTCGCGGATCAGAGGCCCAAGGTTTGAACCCTGCTTTACCATAACATAATTCCCATTTTCTATTAGTGAATTATTTACAACTATCGTTGAAAACACCCCACACAAATGAAATATTTGGTTTAAAAAAAACGTGTGCAATGATTTTAATTGTATATTTTTTAATATTTATTAATCCTAACTCAACACACGACTTAAGTCCTATGAATTTGCACAGGTGTTCATGTTTTTGTAAACATATTAATATTTTATTATTTAAGTTTAAGACAATTGATACTTCAATCAACAAATTTATAAATATCAAGCCACTGGTTTAACGAGAGAGGTATAGAATTCTAAGCGCTATTTTTGCTGCATAATAGATTAAATTTTTTTACTCTATCTGGGCCGCGATTATGAACGGCTATCTTCATCGGTATATACTAAGACGGTATTTATTTATTTAATTATTTATTAACGGACATTGTCCATTTATACAATTTAAAAACTAATATCGATATTTGTGTACGAAAGTGTGTATATTTGTATGAAAATTTAAAGTATTTTCATCGGAAACCGATAATCAAACATGTTTAGAATAAAAATTGTAAACATATTATTTTTTTCGACAGAAAATTTAATTTTACTTGTAGATAAAATTGAAGATAAATTTTAACTTCCCCTCATAATCATAATTAAAATTAAAGTACCGTAAAGCCTTTAACTTCACAAACATCAACAGATGAAAGAATTTAAGGAATATAGATGTTCAAATATAGGCAGAATGGTGAATGTTACACAGTGTGTAAAGTGACCACTTAAACCAGCCACTGACAGGTCATAAGCCCTGTAGATGCCTAGACTTCTATATTATCTTTTCTTAAATGTTATTCGTCTCTGTTGTAATATTTTAGCATTAAAAATTGTTTATGTAAAATTTTTTATTTAATAAGGATTAATATTTATCTAGGTAAAATTCACCAACAAGCCACAAAAAGTGGCTTAGTGAGGTTTTTGGAATTCATTAGGTGTATTTTTTTTTACGTATTTTTATTTTCATTAATTTGTACTTTAACAATGAAATAATAATAAATAAAAACAGTAAGAAATAGAGATCACTCGTCTTCATTGAGATCTAGGGAAGTATTACATTTTTTTTTATTTCTAGTATGAATATCGACGAACTTCCACGATAATTTTTTTAAAAACAAACTTGAATACATAAATAATTAAAAATAATCCATATAAAACTTACACGGTTCAATTTCCTAAATAACGTTTACAAACGTTATAATATTCCGTAGTAAATTTGATTTGGATATTTGAAATAAAAGATGCTAAGAATTATCATTATCTTTCCGCACCCATACCAACCGCAGAAAATATTCATAATTTTGGTTGCAAAGAGATGAGATGATCACTCTTACGCTTTAGGTGCCAGTCTAGAGAAAATTAAATATTTTAGCGTGAAAATGTTTTTTAAATATTTCATGTCAACCATGCCGGGAATCGGGCCCGAGACCTCTTGAACGTTGAGCAATCGCGTTGACTTGTCGTTGTATAATCCCACGAGGCGGGTGCTAAGAATAATTTATCCAAATTTTAGATAACCCCATCCTATCTATGTTATATATTAATAGCCTTCTTAGTTATTTAGATATCATTTTAACAAAGATATTAGAATGATTCGTCACGCAGAGTGTGAATATTGAAATAATACCTGGTCAATGTCCTTCATTTTCGAGTTGAACAAAGGACCAACTCATATATCCTGAACTCCTGTCACTCTTCAAATCGCGGTCGTCTTCCTGCCAAGAAATTTATCAACCCTGATTTTTCTCATACTAAACATGTTTTATAAGGACCAGAAACCTAAACAAATAATGTTAATTTTAAACATTTTTCATCAAATGTTCGTAGGCATGGCTAGATTTTACTCCCTAGGGAGTAATTAAGATTACAACAGATACGCAAAACAGTTCTAAAAAGGGATTTAGAGTCAAGGAAATCTAAGAATTCACAAGATTTATGACTTGTCATGGGCTGGTTTAAGTGGTGACTTTACGTTGAAACACCAGCTCTTTTACCTTTTAAAATTCAACAGATAGAAAAGTTGAGGAAATGTTTATGTTTAACCTTTTCTGTTTCGCTAGGTATTGCTATGGCTGTTTAAAAATTTTAGGCAACTTTAAGGAATTCTCGTTTGTCGAAAATTTTAATAATTTCTCGTGTCCTAGTGTTTCATCAAGCTTTTAACAGATGTCTCCGAGTGTATGAAATCTTTCGGAATACTCGATCTCGACCTCAAAGCGCAAAGCTAAAGCGCATACAAAGGCACGCGTCTAAACGCGCCATTTTCGTATGGCCGTCCCCCCCGACCATGAAAACGGAGGGAAAATCAGACTCTCTCGCAAAATAGCCATCGAAACTCAACACAAACGTAAATTAAGTTCACGTTTATTAACGCGAAATGATTCAATCAGTATTGTTTACATTTCTCATATTTATATTCGAACCACTGTAATAGTTAATTAAGTTATGAAATTAATAATAAAACTCTATGTAATATTATGGAAGTGAACCTTTTTTTTTATTTTAATATACGCCAACTATATAACAAAACTTCTGGAAAGTCCAATTTCAAAATAATCATCCTTGCACGAAAACATTTCACTGCAATACCTATTACGAGAGCCGAAATTTCAGTCGCTACATGTATCTATAAAACCACGGTGACAAACGTCATTCTAGTTTTTGAATGCAAATTTTATGTGATTTGTTGAGTCGAAAAATACTTTTCTTATAAGAATCAATCGTGTTGTAAAATAGTAAATGACGACATTACAATATACATTTTTTTGCAGAAAAGTTAAGCCACAATTCAGTTTCGTGATTTTGTTTTTTGATCCATTTAAAACGGGGTTTATACCTCTAATACATATTGTATCTTGTGTGTTATTGCTTTGAGACGTGTGAAATATAGACACAATCACTCACGTGGACGCGTTGAAAATGTGGTTAGAGTTAAGACGTTCTTTTGCATCCAGAAAGGATCACAAGTGATTGACTGCCGCGAGGAACATTATTATTAAAAGAAGTTTTAAATTAATGTGCCGCAATTATGTTATTCTCAAAGAAAAATATTTCCATAAATAGTAGGTAGCTGATTAAAATTATGAAAGGATAACATTTACGTTAATATATGCAAAATTGTAGTGGTTGTGTGAAAAGCGCTAGTCCTGAAGTAAATCAATTTTAAGTCAAAAGAACCATTTAAAAATTGAAATATCTGTTAAAAATCTTCTTATTCTCAACGGAAGAATTTTCAATAAATGGTAGATAGTTAATTAATTTATACACATTTAAAAAAAAAACTTCGAATAAGAAAACGTCACAATTTATTGAGATTCAATAAAAAACCTCTAAAAAGAAAACTCGATATCTTAAAATTATAATCTTTGAATGATAAAGTTCTGTGCAAAGGGGAAATTGGATATAAAAAATGGTTTCTTAAGCTCGGTAAAAAATAAAAGCACTGAATTGTAAATTTGGTTATGTATCCAAAATAAAACACGTTTATTGTATTTATTCTACTTTTTTTTTTTAAATAAACAAGGACGTTTGAAAATGTCCTAACAAGACGAAACGCGTCGCAATATACCCTCTTGTATATTGAAAAAAATAAAGTAGAATTAAAATCCAATAGACGTGTTTTATTTTGGATACCTTACCAAATTTAATTTGGGATTCTACCAATAATTGTCTGCATACACGAAAATATTAATAAAAATAAACTGTTTTGAACGACGTTACTAGTTCTCCAAAATCAACCAATTACAGATACATTTCCGAGAAGCCAACTCTCAAATCAGCAAAATTATCCGACTTGTGACGTCACAGGTCGGAGAATTCTGCTGATTTGAAAGTTGGTGTCTATTTACAAATAATAAAATTTTAAAAAAATGCTGAAATTCCTCATTCTCAAAATTTTAATTTTAATTTAAATATTAGGTAGTTGATTTTTTTAGGAGTATATTGCAAAATTATGCAATTACAAAAAAAAAAATATTTGGTACGAAAAATATCACAATAATTAAATTCCAAACAAAAATATTTTTTAAATTCCTAGAGGAAAATTTCCTTTAAATATGTGGCTGTAGTAAATCCCACTCAACTTCACCATGGTTGTTGCTAACAATTATAAAACCAATGTGCTGATACGACACGTGCTATTAGTAGCTAACACCGACATGCACTGATTATAATTTATGAAAGTTATGGATGTTGTGGGAGAAATAGTTGGAAAAAGAGAAGGGAGGAGCATGTATTAGCATGTTTCGTTGGTTTTATGCTTTTGTGAAATAAGTGATAATAAGTATATAGGACTTGCATGTTGGTTTAATCGGTGTCCTTGCATGAGGTGGATTTGCATATAGGTATTCGTTGATGATTGAATTCCGAAACTTTAAATAATTTGTTTTCAAATATACATTTTTTTTTGCAAATGCGAAACTCTGCTATTCTAGCAAGAGGGGTGCACATAATGTAGGAATGCGATTTTCAAAGATGCGTTAAATGTCACTTAATATTATTTTATCATTACCAAAAACCCAAAAAAGAAGGAAAACGATAGAAATTATTAGGAATTCAAGGAAAGAATCTGATTGGGATATTTCATTCAAATACAAACTTTTTTATTTAAGAAAAAATAACATACTCCCATTATTTTGGTAAATGCATTCTCGTTAAATGCAATCTTGGTAGGTCGATGAATATAACATTTATGCTCCTAGCTTTTTTCTACAGATTAAATTGAAGATTTTTAGAGCCATAAAAATACCCAGCGTAAAGTTCAGAATTTCGAAATAAACCGGATTTTAATCAGTTCAGTTGTTATTTTAGTATATCAAAGACACACATATGAACATTGCTTTTAATATAAATAGATAACTATTAAAATACATAAATTTAAATAAACTCCCTAAAAAGCGATTATCTTTTTCTGTAACTTAGTAACGAGTTCTGTTCGTTTTACTTTTTTATACGACGTAATTCCTTAACCCACACTTGGCAATCCATCTACAATAACAATCTTTCGGGTCAATTTTCATCTGCATAACACTTAAAACGTTTCGACTCTACTCCACCGAGCAATTAGTTCTAATTGCTGACAATTTGTTACCTGGACATCTTGTTTCACACTTGGCCAGGTGTCTTGGGCCATCACTCACCGCTCATCTTAAGTCTGGTAACGAATTCCAACCCTTACTGGCGTAGTCAATAGATACCTTATTTCCTTATTAAGCTTTATTTAGATACACCTTTTAAGGAATAATAATTTGTCTAAAAGATCTTTGTTCATATTTAGTTTTTAAAAGTAATGGTTTAGTGTTCCATCATCATCATTTCCCTATCCGCTTTTAGTGGTGCATAGGGCCCTGGCACTCCAATATTTGTTTTAATGCTAGTTAAACATTGCAATAATTCACTGATATGCAAGTGTTGAAAACCATCATTAGTATTTTATGATCAAAAATATTATTATATTATTGATAGTTGAAGAAATATGGGCACTTAAACATAAGTGATCAAATAAACTAGCCGATGACAGGTCATGCACCGTGTAAATTTCTAGATTTCCATATTCCCCTTTCTAAAATGTTCTCTGTTTCAGATGTAAATTGGTAAACTGATAAATTATCCACAAATAATCAAAAATGCTATTTTCGTGTTTTGAGTAAGGAATGCAACCAATAAATGTGTGTTAAACTTGTATATCTGTAAAGCGTTGCATTGTTTAAAAAAAATGTATAGTTTTAAAACTTCCCTGTAATTCGCTACTGAAGTAAAAACTGTTTTTATTCTCCCCTGAAATAAGTAAGTTTAGGATTTACGAGTTATACATCTTAAGCCGACGATATGTTAATTTTTAAATCGTGTTTTTCCATTGCATTGCATTTTTTTAGAGACTGACTAAAAAAATATTTAGGTATTTAGAAAAATGTCGCTCTTCCACGCAGATGACCATTCAACCCTTCAACTGATTAATGCCTCTAGATCCTTCTGGTCCAAGGTTGAGGTCCAAGGACATAAGGGAAGGAGACGAGGAATGCCACCTGGGATGCGCTTATTTGTTACGAAATTTGAGATGAAAAGAATTCTTGAAGCATCCATCAGCAACCACGGACAGGAAAATACCAAAGCCCATAATGATTATTAATTCTCCTAATTGTCTATCCTCACATTTTTTTACGCTTTGCGAGTTGTAAGGATTTGTTAAGCGTGATTTATAAATAGGACTAAAGATATGGGTATCTATTTTATACATACACAATAAATAATGGTACCTATTTAATCTAATGTATCAATATTAGAAGCGGTAAATACTTTGATGCATATTATTTCAGGGACCGTTAAAACTGAGACCTTAACTAATTAATATAATTTTATTCAAGTTATTTAATTACAATTTTATTGAAATTACATTGAAATAATGTAAAAGCAATTAAATAAAGACTCGAAAAACATTTGGCTTCACATGGATTAAATAACGATATATTATTATTTATAAATTTATTGCAAAAAAAATAAATATACACACTTAATAACAGGGAATCTATATAACTAACTAACCATCACGCCATTTCCCCAGAGGGGTAGGCAGAGAGGATAGAACGCCACACCACTCTGTCCTGGCACACTTCCTTTGCTTCCTTCACATTCATACATCTTCTCATGCACGCACGTCGATTATTCCGACTTTTCACATGACCATTTTCAAGAATTTGTTGTACTTGATCATGCCATCTCTTTCTCGGCCTTCCTCGACTTCTACAACCAGACACATTCGCATCATAAATCTTTTTAGCCGTTCTTTCATCATTCATTCGCTCCACATGACCGAACCATCGCAAAAGACCTTTCTTAATTTTGTCGATAATGCTTAACTCAGCCTTGCATTCTGCTCTAATTTCGACAATTAATGTAAAATGAAAACGGAGTGTTCTCTGTTTATGATAGTCTCCATCTAACATGGCATAGCCTGTTCTAAGATGGAATTTTTTTATCTTTAGAGCGTAAGTCGTCCTATACTAATAAAACAATAGCATAAAAAAGAAAAACTAAAACTACTTTATTATAAATGCCTAGCTAATCAAATGTAAGAAATTAAAAATCATTATTATACAAACATAAAGTATATAAGCCAAGAATACATGTTACTTAAACATAAATAATATAGTATAATATATAATAAGACAAATATAAAGCAATGAAATACATAAAAATATAAATAATATTTGTACCAATTATATAAAGTACTACGTTTATTGATTTACATATATTTTTCAAAAAAATCTCTCGCTAGACTATTTATACGTGCAGTTATTTTTATATTCAAATTTGTTTTACATTTCGAGTCTTTTATATTTGGCAATAAATCATTAAATATTTTTGGAGCAATTACATTGTACTGTTTTTTACCAAAGGCGGTTGATACAAATGGGACAATACAGTTAATTTGTGTTGCTGAACGAGTGTTTATATTCTGTTGGGTTTTTTTGACCAAAAAACGAATCACATATAGGAATTAAAACATAATTTTGACGAATCAAAAGACAAAGATTTTACACGTGGAACATAAAAGATATATATTTTTTATAGATTAGAAATTTTACAAATAAATAGGATAAAAAATAAAAGTGATAAAATTTTAACAAATCAGCATATATTATTTAAAAACTCACCCTTATTAGCCCAGTTAGTTTGACCCTGTACATTGCAATCAAACAATAAATATTTTCGTAGAATAGATCCTCTTTTACAGTACACCACCAACAAAAGTTTTTAATAATTTGTCCGACTCTGATTCATTGAAATATTACGTATAGTATCTTTTTTAAATTAACTCGTACCTTAACATAAGAGAATATTTTGTTTAATATAAATTATCCTTACACTGCATGATATTTATTAGTCTGAAGACGGCCATTAGAGGATGAAATCGCTAACTGGTTGAATAAATAAATGGAAGTATACCAAGTATTTTTTTATAGGTAACTTATGTGTAAATATAAGTTATTGGACTTTGCAAAAATGGTGATTGGACTCATAAAGGTTATTAACCAAAATCAGTGATCGAACATCCCATTGCCAAGATAAACACTAACAATTATTTCCGAGTACCTTGGCCTTACTAAATACAGGGGTCGAAAGATATCAAAAAATATATATGTATAGGTTATTTCATCATTCATTAATATAAGACACTCATGGCTTTTCTGACACATTTTCTAGATTTCCCTTTTCAGGATTTTTACTCGATAGTGGGCATCGCATCATATCAAAAACAACGCGGGGCGCGATAAAATTTAAAAAAAAACATTTCTTATGCTACTAATAATAAGCACAATGTTTTTTTTGTATTTGACAGTATTTTATAGACCCATATTAATTAAAAATTGTTTTAAAAAAATCTTTCCCCATTTGCCGAATTTATAATAAATAAATAATAAATAATCATAAATAAATATGCACCAATAAATAAATTGGAAAATACAATTGAATGAATCGAAATGTACTAAATGTAAATAACGTAAGCAATAGACACTAAAACTAATATAATTTATCTGTTTGTATTTTCTTTATTTCTTATTTATTTACTTTACTATTTAATTTTCAAAAATATAAATTGTATATTTTTTTCTACTTTTTTTTTTTAACGTATTTTTTTATTTGCTTTTTGTCAGACTAAGAAATTGCTAGTCGCAATAAGTCCGCCATTTAATCGTGTATACTTTTTTTATTTTTGAGAAAAAATATTGCTTTAATTTTTGTATTCATCGCATTGTATATATTATGGTAAATAAAGGTTTTTTTTATTTTTTATAATTGATAAATGCTCCCAAAATTGGTGTATTTTTGAAAAAGTGATAAATTGGTTGGCGATTCAAATAGGTACCCACCCTTTTTATTGTATGAACAATTTTTCAATTTTTAACCAGCTTTATTATACTTTTTAGGGAGTATAATTAGTAAACTTACGAGATTATCGACAGTTTGATAGAGAGAAACCATGTTTAAAATGGTTTAACATTTCATTCATGGACAAAATCGTTCTTGCTCTGCGTGTCTCAGATGAATGAGCGCACTATGCACTCAGGTTGCATTTGCGTGTCATGCAAAGACTTTATATTATCTTTGTACAGCAGTAGTGGATGCACTCGGCGGGTGGGCCAAAAATTAAACCGACTTAACTCGAAATGAAGTGCTTATGCAATTATTGAAGTTGATTGCGTCTCGTTTTGTAGATTTGAAGGCGTTTATTGAAACATCTCAAGCAATTTAGAAAGGACTCTTCGCTGTGGTCTTTGTCGCCATTATTAAATCCATGGACCCTCGGCGAACTGAACCTTTAGATTTTTACATCCTTTTAAAACCTTGGGCATTAAACAAAATAAGCGTTTCATGAATTGAATCCCATTCTCAGAGAACTTTTAATTATGGCTATTTGGCAGCATTATTGATTTTAAGCGGTATATTATTTGTATAAATAACAGAAAATTTCAATCATCATTACTGAATGTTTTCACAACATGCTTTTAACATACACAGTTTAAAACATAATCAACCCCCAGTAATATCAGTATTTTAACTGATTCAATTAGAGTTCCCCTTGAAATTAAAAACCGAAAAATTACGTTTTCAAAATTAGGAGTGGATCCATGAATTATTTTATATTTGAGGCATTAAAAACTAAATACCCATTTAGAAATTGGAACAGGGATGGAGAACATTTTAGAGAATGGAATTTAGGATATGGAAGTCTAGGCATTTACAAGGTTTACGATTTATCATAGCTGGTTTAATTTTAGTGACTTCCTTGGAGGTGAAATCCAGTCTGTTGTCTATAAACATTTAGACAAATTCAAAAACTTGTAAATATCGAAACTAGCTAAAAACCTAACTTATCATGTAAGTCAATGTTCATTTTATCTTTTAGTGTAGGTTTGCGACAAAGTTGTATAAAAAACATATTGGACAGTAGAATCATCATTCCCTTTCCGCACCTAATAGTGCATAGGTCACTGCATCGGCTCACCAATTGCAGGGTGTCTTGATCTTTTTTTTGTTACATAAAGGTAAAATAATCAGTCTTTGGCTTCAGGTACCAGTCGAGAGACTATTTTATCGTAAAAACGCCTCTTTAAATAAATATTTCAAATCAACCATGTCGGCAATCGAACCTGAGAACTCTTGCATGGTAGGTAAACGTGCTGGACATTACTCTACGAGGCCGACAAAAGTAGAATCAATAAAAAGTTTTTATTCTTATAATTTCAAACAAGTGATATGGCGGTTTTGAATGTAAATTTTTTATAGTTTTACTTTACTATTGACAAAATAATTTCTTTTATTTTGTCAACGATAAATCTCCAAAACGTAAAATATGCGTTTCTAAGACAAAATTAAAAATTAAAATATTAACTTTTCCAACACAGCGTCGATGTTGAATTTATAATTTAATACGCGTTGCTTTTTTAAGTAAACATTATGTTTTCAGTAAAATACTGAAATACTTTTTAGAATTTTATTTTTTACTAATTAATATAGTAACATGAAATGATACATGTTTTTTTCTATAACAATCTATTTTGTATAATTAGTTAATGTTATGACTGTAACTTTCCAAAAAAGAAATAGTGTTTGGAGTGACTTACACTGTTATAGTTATTAAGTAATTTGAAGTTATATAATTTCTAAATAAAAAGAAAAACAGAAAATAGTAATCCATTAATACCAATAAACACAGAATGCTGTTTTTCCTGCAGAATGTTCGAGTACAATTTAAAAAAAAATACACTGAGTTTACTTAGATAAAATATGTATTAGTTTTAATTGAATATAAGGGAGATTATTAAAATCTTGTGCGGAATTTAGAAATGTTGATATTATTTTGATATCTGAGTATTTTATTAAAGACATTTTTTTTAATATTGAAAAAATGTTTTGGTTCATTAACGTGCTGTTTTTAGGTAAAAAAACCAAGAGCGTTGAATACTGAAAAAACTGAAATGTCTTACTGCCACAAAGCGCGTGGATGGTAAGCTTTCTATATGGTTTCCTGTTAAAAGATTAAGCTTTTTTATGTTAGAATACGTAAATTGTTAAATAAATTCACAGATACATGCTATATTACAAAAAATCTCGTAGCTTTAAATCACTTGATCGATTGGAATTCTAGCGACCTACATTATTCAATAACAATAATTAAGAAAATTTTCTGCTATTTTTAGACTAAAAATTACTCTTGTAAAGCTTTAAAAAAATAAAAAATAAAAGAAGATTGTGGGATAAATAATGCGTCGAAAGAATATAAAAGCTTCAAATGCGATTACTTCGGAACTAGTTTTAATGACTTAATGCATTCTATCAGTAAAGCCTCGAAATAAAAGCAGGTGTTTTTAAGCAATGTGAAATATTGAATTTTAAAAAAAGAACAAATATTTGTTGGAATGTGTTTTTTTAATCGTTACACATTTATTTTTTGAAAATTATTTACGAGAAAAAAGTTTTCTGCGACTAGCAGTTAGGTGTCATAATAATTAGGCATGCTATAGTAAATCGACACTTTAAATCTAATGTCAAAAATAATTAAACGTAAAATTAAAAAAAACACAAAATAGACACTTTTTTGTGTGTACGTTTTTTAAAAAATTAACTTATTACATTTATTAATTTTTGACCATTAGATTTAGAATAAATAAATAAATATCTACATATTTTTTGATAGGAATGTATGGAAAATTGATTTATGTTGGGAATTAAATTAGTTTACTTTTGCGTGAAATCATTTTAAACTGATTTAAGTTAAGCGTAGTTACAAGTGCTGGACATTAGTACGGTATGTACGTACCGTACTGTAAATGTAAGTCATTGCTTGCTGAAAATCTATCCCAAGTAAGCTGTTGACTGTCATCATCACGGACAGGCGGAGGGAAGGACAATAGCGCGCGGAGACAGAATCATTATTTTGCGAATCGCAATACGTTCCCGTCTTAATTTTTTTTTTTCTGAAATTTGGAAAGCGATTCGGATAATCAGTGATTCGGATAGTCGGAGCTCGGATAATTAGAATTCTACTGTAATTCAAGATCCCCGAGCATGTTCTATTTAACACATTTGGTATTTTTATGTGGCACTGTGTGTTATTGAATGATGCCAGAATGAGATGCTGAATGGTTTAATAGGGGTCATGTGACCAGCGGGGAATGTGGATCTGATGGCCAACGGTACGAATTTAAAACTCTTCCCTCAGTTTGTCTGGACTGAGTATCGCGTTGGGAGCTTCTCAGATGCGCGAACGCCTAGGTGGGTTAAATATGGTGGGACAGGCAACTGTTCCTGTGGGATGCTGATTCAGTTGGAACAGTGCTTCCTTCCAAACGGAACGCACACGATTTTTTGTTTTGTCCTCCCCTTTCAGGGATAATATTCGGATCCTCTGCCTCTGACCGCCCAGGAAGTCCTTCTTTATTCAAGGCCGTTCTTCCATCGTAAATATCCGCGTTTTTAATTATGTTTGTTGTGTTATTTATGTTTGCTGTATTACTTTAGTTTTAAGTTATGGTTTTTGTATATTTTTATGCGTTTATGTTTACGTAAATTGTTTGTAGAAATACATATTTTTGAGTAAAAAAACCAGAGGCATTAAGGGGATCCTGAGGGGTGGAGACGACGTGTTTGCCTCTGTTCATTCATCCTCCTCCCCCCTCCTTAATCTGCATAGAGTTTGTATTCCTTAGGAATATTTGTAACAACTTTCCTCTATGCGCAGCTGACAGAGAGTCCTCCAGGATTTTAAACCAGCTGCGGGTGGATGGTGGACCTAAGAATCTCGCCTCAATGTTATGTGGAGGCAATTCGAAAAAGGTTTTTATGTACATTTTCAATTATTTTTAACGTACTGTCAATCTTAAATCATACTTTTAAAGGTTGAAACCTTATTTATATTACCATTTGCGGGTGATTAAAATATTGATGCTAAAATGCAAACAAGCCATTAAAATTATTGTTCAGTTTCTCTCTGTAACAATGTAAGGGAAAACATATATATTTTTACGTATCGTAAAATTATAATATTTGCAGTTTTATTACCGAGTTTATGGTAAGTCCTTTTACAGGATCGTGAAATTGAAATTACACAATCATTAAACATTATGCCATGCCCACCCTACAGTAAAAATGATTGATTTTTTTCACAACATTAGGGTATACTAATATAAGTAGGTTTTGGTTTAGAATATTAGAATAATTCGTGTTTTCTGTTCTATCATCTGAGTCCCGATCAATGGTAAGTAAACAGAGTTATATCCAATTGTACAGAAAGTCAAATTTTCACTTCGGAAATTTGTATATTTTATTTTCAGAACATTTTCAGTAACAGGGTACCGACAAAGACATTTTAAATTTGTATATAAATAAACACATTTTCCCACAGTAGGGTCGATTTTATTTTACAGATAATTAAAGGTAATTTTTATTATTATAACAATTTTTAACCAAGAATTTTAAGCTAATATACTTTGTGGTAATTCATTATAATAAAATAAATAGAAAAAGCTTTGTTTTAAACCAGTTATTTTTTATTTTTTCTATCGACCGGTTTCAAAGCTATACAAGCTTTTTAATAAAAGTTGAGTTTAGTTTAGTTAAGTGTACTTTGATAAAGAATCTTGTATAGCTTTAAAACCGGTCAGTAGAAAAAAATAATAAATAAGTGGTGTAAAACAAAGCTGTTTTATTTATTTTATTAATATGCTTAAATCTATTTTAACAACAGACGATCCTTGTACTTCAACTTTTCTACTAACTACCGTGCATTCGCGGAGACTGGACCGCTGCACGTGCAAACCACGAGCCCACTGCGCGATATCGCATGATTGGCCCATTTTACACCTCGGCTAAAATCTACACGGCATGATAATATTTTATAACAATACGGAGGGTCAACATTTATTGTTTGAAATTTATTTACTTATTTAATGCCCGGAAAATGCAATAACCAGTACTCCATTAGACCGACTAATCTCCAGTCGATTTCCTTTTGCAGGGTTTTTACCTGAGAGTACTCGCTAAATATAAATAATGATTTTGATAAAATTATCATTAAAATCTCTTCTGTTAAGTTTTACTATATTATTTAAATCGGGTTGTGGTCCTATGGCTAGTGTTGCAGACTCACAGATCAAAGGTTCGAGGTTTAAATCCTACTCTACCCAAACTTGATTTATATTTTCTAATAGTGAGTTATTTACAACTCGTTGCCAAAATAGAAATATTTAAGTAAATTAAAAGAACGCTTATATTTTTTTATTTTATTAAAAAATATTTTAACCGAGGCGTCCTTATTGATATTTTGACGAAAGTCATTAATAATGGGGTTTTATAAAAAAAACGAAAAATATAAATATTATTAAATTTAAATAGGTACTAACGAATCTAATAAATATGAATCCACTTTAATTTTACCCCGTCGTTTAGATTAAGATGATATGTGTGAAATAGGCTATTCTCCGTATCACGCGGCTGGATTGTTTATTTGGAGATTCTTGTAATAATGAACAGACTTAAGACGATGATACCAGCTCTCGTGGCTTTTTTCAGCCCTATTGCTCAAGAAATGCTATGTTACCGTTCATTCCAGCCATATTTATCTGCTTTACCATTATTTCATCATCCATTCGTTCTACATAACTTAACCATCGTAGCGACCCTTTCTAAATCTTATCAATTAAACCTATCTCAAATTTGCACTCTCGCGTCACCATTTTTAACCCTGTCATACATTGTTTTTTCACACATTTGTCTAAGCGACCGCATTCGCTCTGCTTTCGTCCTTGCTCTGCCAGTTTCATGTTTCACTTCCGTACATGATCATATGACTTGTATAGCATAATCTTCTTTAACAGTACTTTGAGCATGTCTAAATGTACATAGACAAGGCTGGATTTTACTCCACAGGGAGTTAACAAGTTTGTAAATATATTGCAACAAAAAGAGGAAACATTTTTGAAAGGGGAATTTAAAAATTTGGGCATTTGCTATGATCTGTCATTGGCTGGTTTGTGTGGTCACTTTACACACTGTGTAACATTCGCTATTCTGCCCATGTTGAAAATGCGTCCTTGGTTCGATTCCTTAAAGGTCGACATGAAAATAAATCAGAAAGGTAGTTTTACAAAGAACAATTATTATTAGTTTCCGTATTTTTATATTGGTTTTAGAATTTCTGGACAAAAACAAGGAATAACGGTTCTAATTTCAATTGGTTTTAGTAATTTATAGGGTAAATTGGAACAAAACCCTATCACTAAAAGTTACGTACTAATTCATACGGTTACCAATTGTAAATCTGCGCCACCAATGAGCAATGGGCGAGCGCAATAAGAATTCCAGTTCGAATATTCCAAATTCGAATTCAAACAGAAATAATCGAAATTTAATCACTACGAAAATTTTAGGTGGATAAATCGCACGGCACCGCACCGCACTTACTGACGCTTTGAAGCAAACAATTATTTTTAAATGACGATTTTATATCTAAAACATTTAATAATTGAACAGCGGGGAAAGCAGACGGTTTTTTTTAATAACTTTTATGATTAATATTTGTATTTTTCAAACAGTAAAATATTTGAATTTTTTTGACCGGTAAAAAAATTGTATTTTTTCGACCGGTAATGTATTTGTTTTAAAAGCACCAGCCCACCCCATTTGATTATTCCATACTGTAATATGGATTGGGCTAATGCAAAATAAATTGATTTAAATTATTTTTCGATAATTAATATATTTCTCAAACTAATAAATACATAGATATGTTTTATTATTTTTTATTATTAATAAAACATACAAAACAAAAAGTAGATATTATACTCCCAGGAGTTATTAAAAAAACTCATTTGGGACAATACATAAAAAAAAACCATTTTTTTTGACAATATATAATATCATAGATAGTTAATACATCCGAAATAGCAAGAAAACATTATATAAGAAAAATAAAACACAGTACTTTACACCATCTATATAAATTACATTAATAACTATCACTATCAAAAAAAATAGTTATATTTTTTAATTGCAACAGTTCTAGATTTTCTTTTCTCATTCTTTTTACAATATTATATATTTGCTCTTTCTTTTTCTAAAATTTTTTATCCATTAATTTTTTTGTAGTATTCTTTAGTAATATGCGTGCTTCCACTTTATTTTTTGTTGTATCCCAACTCAACACAGGCCTCTTGGCCTGATAAAATTAGGGATACGTTTTTTTTGTAATATGTATCTTACTATAAATAAATAAAAAATATATACTAATCCAGGGCATTGAACACTCTTGGAGCCACAAAAGAGATTTTTTTCTGAGCAAAAGTCGTACTTGTTTTTGGTATTAAATAATTCAAGTTACAGAAAACCCTCCTACAACAAAATTTTGAAATTTTTGGTTTTAAAGACTTTAACCGTCTCTTCTTAGAGCTGTTCTCAATCTTACTTAGTATATATCAATCGAGTAATAAAGTTCTCAGATTTGTTAGGTTAGATTAACTATTTGAGAATGCAATTCTAGGCCAGTGTTTGCGCGCCATTACGTGTCCGCAATTCGAATGCAATCAGACACGACGGATAATATATTTGAAAGCGAACGAAGCGACCCCATTGGAGGAGCCGTAGGAATGTTCCACTTCCGATTCCATGTATATTCCAATCTCTTTGCTTTCAATTGGTTGCCCGGCATCCGGTCCAATGGGCGCGGTTCATCCGATACTCGTAAAGTTGACAAAAAGAACGAAGCCGCCGGACAAATGAATTTGTTGAAATGTTTGGCGCCAAATGACGCAGTGCTATCTATGGTCTATTTTTAAGGTGGTTGAATATAAAAATAGAAGGTAGTACCTGCAAAAATTGACCCGAGAAGATGCAACAAAAAAATATTTAAATAAAACAACGCAATATTTTCCCTGGTTTATCTTTTGATTGTTTTCAAACATCACGCCGTTTCCCCGTAAAGGTAGGCAGAGACGATAAAACGCCTCATCGCTCTGTTTTTGCATACGAACCTCGCTTTCGATTATCCCTACTTTTGACACGTCCTTTAAATTGTTCAAACAACAAACGTGGTAATGTAATATTCAAACCAAGCATATATAGAGAATCTAAAAATACCATTCTTTAATATTAAAGTCAACTACCTATAGGCAGAACGGTGAATGTTACACAGTACTTAAGGTGATCAATTCACCCAGCTGATGACAGATTGATCCCTAATAATGTCCTTACTTCAATATTCTCGGCAGCATCTCTGTGGAAAAAATATCTAATATTTGTTATAAATACAATGTTTTTCATTTCATCATAATTTCTCCATCCGCACCCAGTGGTGTACAGGGTACTGAATTGGTACTTTAATTGCACTGAATCTTCATTTTTTGTTACGTGGAAGATACTGTGATCAGTCTTACGTAAACGTATACATAAACGCCGTTCTGCAGCACTGTAACTGATATCTACCCTTCCAAAAATCGAACTCAGGATGTTAATCATTGTAGGGGAATTATCCTCCCACTACAGTTCGAGGCGACCTTCACTCGATTTCTCATTTCAAGATTTTTACCTGAGTTTCCATCGAATAAAAAGCACTAGCCGTGGGTTCTGGTTCTATTTAACACACAAAACTGTATTCTCTATCAACCCGGACACAGAATTAAGAAAACGGGCAAGTTTTTATAAAAAAAAATATGTTTTAAGTATTACGAAATAAATAGGGAGAACAAAAAGAATAGAGTTACTTTTTATCGTAACAAAGCAACGTTAAATAAACTTGTACCTAGGCCCCGATTACAATGGGAAGTTAACAGAGTTATCTTTAATTGTCTATAAAGTAAAATAAAATTTTCTCTACGAAAATGTGTCTATTTATATAAAAATTAGAGGCATATTTGTCGGTCACGTGTAATAGAATAGGTTTTAAACACAAAATCATAAAAATATATCGACGACGGAAAGGCAAAAATTACCAAGTGACATGTAGCAACTTTACAGAAGAGTCAAATAAAATAGTTTTTTTTCATGAACAAAAAATTTAAAATTTTATAATTTTAATTCAATTATCTAGGAATAATTGAATATATCATATAATATAATATAATAAGTAAATATGTATGAGATTTTTTCAGGAATAAAAAATTGGCTCTTCTGCAAAGTTGGATACATATCAAAATATTTACTTCAATCTTTTACACGCCCCTGAAGTAATATTATGATGATGGCGCTATATAGGTAAGTTTTTTAAAAATAGTAAAACTCAAATGCTCATAAGACGTTTAAACTTTCAAATCAGTTTTGTTCCACGGCGAGATAAGTCGTAAATCAGAAAGATTGTAAATCTTGTGACGCAGATGACAGGCAAACAGCTCGACAATATGTCACTTTTCAGACTGCGGAACTAATCCCAAAACTGGTCGTTATTCAAATGTTTTCTAAATTACTTCAAAATAAACACTCGAAATGGACATGGGACATTGTAAATTAAGCCGAACACAGACATTAGGATCACAAAAAATATGGTCAGTACTCTTCAATTACTGTTCTTTCTTTAGATAAAAATATTATTTAAATTGTTAATTTTGCTATGTACGATAGGTGTACAAATTAATATCGAGATTTATGCATTATGTAAATTAAGAATGGACGATGTGTTTCTTTGGACATGTAGAGCAAACGGACAGCGAAAGAAAAAAATCACGATTTAAAAAGATTCACAATCCACGCTGCTTTACTGATTTCATGAAAAATATCACTCTTTAAGTAATAGTGTACTTGAGCGTGTCCAGAAGAAATTTCTAAAATATATTAATTTTAACTAAATATTCCAGCTGCTTTATTTGATTACAAAATCTATTAAAACTTTTCCGAGAACAATTCTAACAGACTTAAAAGTGATCAATTCATTTATTGACTTTCCAGATTTGCTGGAGTTGGTGTGTTTCCGTGTTCCTGGTCGACATACCGCCACAGATCTTCATTTTGTTCTGCAAGTTCTAAGACCAACTATTCCATGCACTTGCCTATCCCTAGGCTCCACAGATATGGTAATCAGTATGAGGATAAGGTTGATATATTTGGTTCTGGAATTGATAGTTATAAAACGAGTCTGTTTTTTTTTGCAATATAGTTCTTAAACTTTTCTCTATGTTTTTCTATTTTGCTTTTTTGCTATTTCGTTAATATTTTTGGTTACTTATGTGTATTTACTTGTTACTATTGTTACAGCTATGCAATTTTATAATTTGTATTATGTATTTATATATGTATATATATATATATATATGTATTGATGTTCTTTATACTGAGGCATTTGACAAAGTAGATCATAAAATTCTCATGTATAAATTACATGCCTTGGGAATAAGAGATCCATTACTATCATTTATTAAATCGTATCTAACTAGTAGGACACAAAATGTTCGGATAAATAACTATTTATCAACCAGTATTGATGTTACATCGGGTGTACCTCAGGGTGCTCATTTGGCACCCCTGCTTTTCAATTTGTTTATTAATGATGTTGCTAAATCATTCTCTTACTCTCGTTTTTGGCTCTTCGCGGACGACAACAAAATTCTCAAAATAATTCAAACTTTACAAGACTGCTTTCTTCTTCAATCAGACATTAACTCTTTTAACCGATGGTGTAAAGTCAATAAATTAGAACTAAATATTAAAAAATGCAAAATAATGTCATTTCATAGAACAAAACAACCAATTTCCTTCGAGTACCTATTAGAAAACTCCAAAATTGATGTAGTCAAGTCCATCAGAGATTTAGGAGTTGTTTTGGACTATAAACTGACATAAAACGAGCATATAGATAATACAGTAAATAAATCACTGAAATTACTTGGCTTCATTAACAGAATATCCTCTGATTTTACTAATGTCCGTACAATCAAAACTCTTTATTGCTCAACTGTTCGCCCTCTTCTTGAATATGCCTCAGTGGTCTGGTCTCCATTCTATGTCAATCGCATAAATCACATTGAATCAGTCCAACATCGCTTGCTTCGAAAAATAGCGTGGATGCTTGGACTAGAGAGAGATAATTATTCTTATGCTGAAATAGAGTCAATGTTAAATATTTCTAGTTTACAAAAACGTAGAACTAATATTGACTCCATATATATGTTCGGCATACTAAATGGTATAATCGATGTTCCATCATTACTGGGACAAGTAAAATTCAATATTCCGACTCGTAGATTGAGAAACAATGAAGTACTGTTCATCGATCAGCATAGAACAAACTATGGCTTAAATTGTCCAATGACCCGCCTTTGTCGTATTGTTAACTCAAGACAGGATCTGGACTTTTTTGGTTTAAGTTTACAACGATTTAAACGAGCACTAAATAAATAGTCCAGATCTTGTCTCGATGTCCCTTATGTTTATCAATGCTTCTTTCTTTTTTCTTTAAATGTTTTAAACTACTCTTTTATTGTAATATTTAAACCTTATAAATTGTATACATGGACAATGTCCGTTAATAAATAAATAAATAAGTATAAATTTTTTTTTTCTTCATATTTATGTTCAATGTATATGTTTAAGGCAATTCATGCCGTTTATGTAAAAATAAATAAATAAAGGACATAGACATATATTATTAAATTGTAAATACAACTGTTTTATCAAGTCTATTAAAAATATTGAACTTCATCATTATCATTCTATTTTCGCACCAAATGGCGCATAGGGCACTGCATTTGTACACCAATCGCCGCATATCTCGATTGTTTTTGTTACATTCAAGGTAAGGTGATCAGTTTAACGCTTCAGGTGCCAGTCTAGGGACTGTGAAATGATTGAACCGACATGATTGACATGAAATATATTTGAATATTTATAAAACACTTTATGAGGTGTTTTTAAAATACAATATATTGTACTTAACTTAAAAAAACTACCTGCATCTAACGAGTTGCTCTGAAATTTTGCTTTTCCAAATTTTAAAGATTATTTGCCATACTAGTTATACTTTTAAACTAATGTTAAATACTTTTATTGTATAAGTATATAAAATCAATAGATTGCTGCTCTTACTATAATGTGTCATTATTTTTAAAGAGGTTTTTTTTAATTGACTTAAATTTATTGTTTTTTCTTTTATTTCTCATCATTTCTTTGAATCCTTTAAAATATGTATATATTTTTATGTTTCTCCTATTTGAAAAGATTTTTTTTTACACCTAAGCATATTTTTTACTCTTTATTTCAATTCTTGCCTTTTAAGTACTGTAACAATTTTTTTTCTTCATTTTTAATATTATTTCCACTTGTAAAAACTAACTACAAACTTTGAAATACTTTTTTACTTTGATTTTCATTTTAAAACAACTTCCATTTGTTTTTTTTTTCCTTCTCCTTTGAACTTATTATTATTGTATAAAAAAATAGTTCATTGATAACCTTAGATATAATTATAATATAATATGGAAACTTTACTGATCCATTAGAGTTAAGTCTAACTGTGTAAAATATAAAACTATGTAACCGTACTGTATGTTTCCTGAATAAAAGAAAATACAAAATAAATAGAAACTAAAAAAAAATAATTGGAAATAAGGAACTAGGATCCCAACAACAGCCTATTCGCTCAGTTTGGCGAATAGGCTGTTGTTGTGACAACACGCCTCGCTCTGTTTGTTGGACAGCGCCGTTGAGGTGGATTTTAATAAAAAGAGCGCTTCAGAAATTATTTTAAATATATAAGGGTTTTATGATGATGAATTAAAATAATATTTGTTCATTTTATCACCCAATTGATTTTGATTGTAATGTTTTGATTAGTCCATAACACGTTATTTGAAAATACTACCCTTCTTGGATGCCGCAAAAAAGAAGACATATTTATTTAAGTAAACAAACAAAAATACCCGGTGACAAACAAAAAAAGGCAAAACATGTAATTACTCAAAGCTGCCCAAACAGCATGAAGTGTTCATTGTAATCGTATATTATTAGGCATCCCTAGTCTTATTTGAGTTTCTCGACTTGGCCTGTTTTATGATCGTTTCTTCAGCGAACTGTGTCCGGGGGGTCCGGAGTTCGAACCATAAAGTTGCCGAGTTCTGCAAGATTTACTGGACCCATAACTCAGGGTGCAATTTGCAACCACTGGCGGCTCCTGACCGAAAACATTGGCAGTGCATTTTTTACATTTTGTCAACTTGTATATTATTCAGTTCAATAATATTATAATAATATGATAGGTCTGACGTGATAAACGAGCAATAGTATGACAGCCTGCGCATCGGAACCAGAAACGCTAAATGCGTCCAACATAATACGCACGTTAGAGTTAACTCGTATTCAACTCGTAAATTCGTACTAATATCTATGTCATTACGCATGTTCGAAGTGACATTACAAACAAATTTCAAATCTGCGCATGCGTTGGCAATGCCCGGAATATGTATATTATCTTCTCTTTCTAACGCACAATTCATCGGTATGAAGCATTGTCTGTCTCGCTCAAATGACGATTTCAAGAGATATGATATATTTCTTACAAATTCAGGGTAAAAGATTGTGCAAAACAGAATATGCACTGGGACGATTGCGCATGCGTAGACAAGATGACAAAATCGTCCGCTAGAGTCGATTTCCTTAGATCTTTTGGCGCTAGTACTGAATATTATGATGTTTACGTGTATAATATTGGAACGAATCCCTATTTCTTTTTACCTACTTAAAACATATTTTTACTATCAATAAAATGACTAATTTATTTACACAATTTTTTTACTTGGCAGTGCACTGCACTTATGCACATACTAAGGAACCGCCTCTGCTTGCAACCCACCATCAACGTGAAGCTTGAATACCGGTAAACGGTTGATGGCTTTTAGCACGTTCCGTAAAATAATATGGCCGGTAACATCAGTGAAATGAAGAAAATTAGTACTACGCCATGATAACTTTTCCTCTCGAGACGCCTGTCAGCTAGTTCATCTGGAATGCATAGTTCCCTTAGATATTCCGGAGCAGAGTTGTGCAGTGATATATACATAAGCCAACAGAGTTTTTATTCCCCCTCTGCGGAAAACGTAGCTAGTGTAATTCTCGAAGTACTGATGGATGTCGATAAATCGAATGTGATGGTTTTTGAAAGAAATAAAATCATGACTAAATGTGAAATCACTGTGAATGGGGTTAAAACAAGTAGAGGAACTTGTGTATCTGGAAAGTATGTTTACTAGGGGTGGAATGACTAAGAAAGATTTTGAAAGGAGGGTGGGTGCCGGGAACAGGGTGAACGGTACACTTAAATCAACTTTGGCAAATAAATGTTTGTCGCAAGACGCAACCTAAGAAGTTCATGGAGTCCTGGTCCCGACCCTAATGTATAGGAGCGAAGTATGAACTCGGAAAAAATAGGGATTAAAGTAGGCTGAATGTTGTCGAAATGCAATCTCTCAGGCGAATGTGTGGTAAAAATATAAACGATAGATGCACAAATGTTGAGATCCGTGCATTATGTAAGGCTGAGATAAGCATTATCGACAAAATCAAGAAAGGAGCTCTGCGCTGGTTTGGACATGTAGAGCGAATGGACAGCGAAAGAAAGGCTAAAAGTATTTACGGTTCGAATTTTGATGGATGCAGAAATAGAGGAAGACATGGCATGACCAAATCCAAAAAATACTTGAAGATGGACATGTTGAAAGACGGAATAATCGACGCGCATGCATGAGAAGATGTATGAATGTAGAGGAAGCTAGATCTGTATGCAAAGATAGAGTTATGTGGCGTTCTATCTTCTCTGCCTACCCTAATGGAGAAACGGCGTGATGGTTTGTTTTTTGTTTGTATGATACTCGTACAAATCCGAGCCAAAAAGTTGTCCTCAAAGGAAAGGGAATGGCCAGCGGAGGATATACGAGTAAGTGTAATCGCGTCATATCATATCGGCTTTGGCAAGAAAAATACGTAGTACAGTAAAAAGCACAGACTGACTTACAATGGTCTACTGGGAATTCTATTCAATATGTCGCTCCCTTCCCTGAGTCTCTCATTTACGCCTGGATAGCTGAGAAGGACAAAGACAAGAGACAGCTCACGACTAATAAGTACTTGTTACAGTGGTAACATATAAATAAAACGTGTTTTAATATGAAAATAACTACTTTAAATAAATATTGAATAAGATAAAAACATTAACTACTTGTGAAAAGTTATACTATCATTGGTAGTTTTTATTAGTATTTTATGAATTATTTTTATTAGTTTTTTTTGTTTTGTTTTTGCACCACAACAGGCCAGGAGGCCCAATTACAGTGGTGAATTACATCACAGAACACCCAGGCTTGAGAAAAATCACATTTTCATTTTGGTGTTCTCACCGGGAATCGAACCCGGAACCTTCCGTGCGTGAGTCAAGCGTCTTAACCACTACATCACGAAGGCCGCCATTTTGTGACAATGAATGATTTTTTGCAGTTGCTTGTACTAGTTTTTTTGCACACGCTGCTCTAAACTGTTTTTTATAAACTGTTTAATAAAACAGCTTAACATGTGAAACAGTAATTGTTATTGCCACTCTTTTCAAATAAAACTAAAATAAAAATAAACCAAATCGCCTATCTCTAGTTGACTCCACCAAACGCATCCAAGATATCCCATCGCTTATTAGCACTCTCGCCTCCTCGTATAAAGTCGAAAGTTCGTCTTCGACCATCGACGGCTTTCCATGACGGGGGAGCCCGTGGGTGTCAAGAAGATGCAGCATAGGTTAAGTATTGAAAGATTGTAAGAAATTGTTGACTAAAACATAACCTTTGGGAATTCATTTAATAATTAGGTACTCAAATTAAATCTCTTGTACGTATGTGCCACCACCGTTAGTCCACAAGTTCCGAAGTGTGGGAATGCCAGCAAAGATACAAGTGTGGCCCAGTATCACGGGAGTATAGTACAGTAAAACCTCGATATAACGGACTTATTAGTTGGGAGGGGGGAGGGTCCGTTAAAACCGAAAGTCCATTATATAAAATAGGTTTAAAATAATAAAATAAATCTGAGTCAAGTTTAATTGATAAGATTAAGAAAGGGTCTCTGAGATGGTTTGGTCACGTAGAACGAATGGACGACGAAAGAATGGTAAAACAAGTATATATGGCAAAAATAAACGGCAACGTGAGACGAAGACGACCAAGGAAGACGTGGCATGATCAGATAAACCAAATTTTTAAGTCAAAAGTAGACAGAACCGAAGGGCATGTATGACAAGATGTATGAATGTGGAAGAGGCTAGAATTGTATTCCAGGATAGACGTGTGTGGCGGTCCATTCTCTCGATATTTTTTTTCCAAAAAGTCATTAAAAATTTTTTTTAAAAATATATTCTCGAAATGTAGTAAATCCTTAATTTTTCGGACAAACAGTCCCTTCACAAACCCCTACACCTCTCCTACCCAGCCGCTTCCTTTGTCCGCGTCTGGTGCGTATCGCTTCGTTGGTCAAATACGTTTTTGTCGCAATTTGATTTTGTCGGGGAGGGGTAGGGGTTTGCGGAAGGGATGCTGGTCTGAAAAATTAATGATTTACCCCATTTTAAGATCATTTTTTTTTTTTTAAGACATTTGGAAAGATTTTTTTAAAAGCTTACCATGAGGAATGTTCCTCGCGGTCTGGCCCTGAAAAACGTGTATAATATTAACAGAAGGTTTTTGATTTTTTTAAATTTGACCGGATTTTTAGTCCGTTATATCGAGGTTTTACTGTACTAGTATGTATGAGTACTTACCTGCCCCATCAGGAACACCGCGGGCGGTCTCTAATTATCGCGCGAACCATCCGTCGCGTCGCCTCGCCAAATTCGTTCCCGAGATCCCGAGAGCGTAATATAATTAAATAATACATGATGGTACTTGGTTTGTCTGCTGACTTACTCTGGTCATTCTGGTGTTGAAGGCACCGGAGAAATGCCACAAAAATACCCGCGAAAATATACAAAACCATACCTGGACCCCGATTGCAATGGGGAGTTATCAGAGTCACA
>NW_028279776.1:0-30709 GCF_059751315.1 Micrasema longulum
CTAATAATCTAGTAAATAATAATTTCTTCCGGTCAAACAAACTGCCCTGGGAACAAAGAAACCACCCCCATAGTACCTACTTAATAAAATATTTTCTTAATCACGATTGCGTTAATGGACATAATGTTCCAAGTCCAACCTCTTTCCTTCCGTCAGGGTTAGGTCATTGCTCTTCATTTCCTAGGGCGGGTAGTAGAAAGTATCTAGCAATAGGGTTGCTTATAAGCGGCCATTTCTTTCAATGTGCACCTCTAACCAAAGTTTCATCTCATCCCTTTCCGGTTTAAACTAAAAAAAATAAAAAAATATTTTAAATGTGCTGAAAGAATTATTCAAAAATCTTCAGGGTATTTCTGTCAGATGATAGCTTCTGTACATTCTTCCATGCACTGGCGGCTCCTGACCGAAAACATTGGAAGTGCATTTTTTTACATGTTGTCAATTTGTATATTATTGAGTTCAATAATATTATAATAATATAATAGGTCTGACGTGATAAACGAGCAATAGTATGACAGCCCGCGCATCGGAATCAGAAACGCTAAATGCGCCCAACATAATACGCACGTTATAGTTAACTAAATTTGTACTAATATCATATCATTACGCATGTTCAAAGTGACATTTCAAACGAACTTCAAATCTGCGCATGCGTCGGCAATGCCCGGAATATGTATATTATCTTCTCCCTCTAACGCACAATTCGTCGGTATGAAGCATTGTCTGTCTCGCTCAAATGACGATTTTAGGAGATATGATATATTTCTTTCAAATTCAGGGTAAAATATTGTGCAAAACCGAATATGCACTGGGACGATTGCGCATGCGTAGACAAGATGAGAAAATCGTCCGCTAGAGTCGATTTCGCTAGATCTTTTGGCGCTAGTATTGAATATTATGATGTTTACGAGTATAATATTGCAACGAATCCCTGTTTCTTTCTACCTACTTATAACATATTTTTACTATCAATAAAATTACTCATTTATTTACACAAATTTTTACTTGGCAGTGAACTGCACTTATGCACATACTAAGGAACCGCCTCTGCTTCCAAGCCAGGTTCGTGTCTTGTATGGTAAGGCTCAGCCAACCATATCGCCTACGCTTGGTGGCATTCATCGCCGGAGTTTGCTGCGTCTGTTTTCTTATTTATTCATTCCTCGCAAAGTCAAACAACCACACACTTAAGATTATTCTTAGACACATATTCTCAAAACTCAGTATTTTACTGTTTTTGGCCCTAGTGAGGTGTCACGACTTGCATCCGTAGAGGAGAATAATAGGTGTAATGCAAGCGTTATACGGACGATAAATTACTTTTACTTTATGGATAAATAATAATATATTTCTTAATTTATTTATGAATATACACGGCACGAAGTGCCTTTTATCTAACAAACATACATATTAAATAGAATATTAACCAATGGGAAAAAATGAACTTCTGTTCTCTCTACTGAAATATATGTATGTATGTACTATATGTAAGATTAGTTTTTATATATTTTTATATTCTTTTTCTTATTACTTCATTTTCTATTTTTTGCTCCTTTATGTCAAATATTTGTCTGTTCTTTGTATATAAATATATGCAAAACATGTAAAAGCCTACAAGGCGTTTAAATAAATAAACTTGCAAATAAAATACACTTGTACATCATACTACTAAGTTGTTCCCATTATAGTGCTTAAAATGATTATTAGTAAAACTTACCTATGACTGATTCAACAAATAAACACAAAATACAATTGTTAAATGCCTTTTTAATAAAAAAAATTAATAGTTCTACTTACGCAATCGTGTATTATCGAATTATATACAAAAAAAAAAAATTAAAACGCAATCTTTATATCACTACAAACATTTTTTGGTGCCACTGGCTGTTAGTTCGCAGCCGCCCCTGCTTGTAGGTTATTCCAACCGCCTTGAGATCCCAGCCCCCGCCTTCACCCGCCCCCCAACGTCAACCCGCCCTAAAGTTTAGCTCGGCATAAAGGAGATTGGTAAACTTCCGTTATTATCTAATTGTCCGCTATTGGGAGTTCTATTGTCACGTTAAAATTTCGGAAATTTACAAGAAAATTAATTATCTTTCTTGTCCAAAGTTAAGTTGGCCAATGATGTAACGGATAGGGGACTATTCTTCAAGTCTCATCTTCAAACCCTTTATCCTTCTTTTTATTTATTTTTTTCATCCCTGTTCAATTATTGTCAACAAACGTTGGAATCACCCAAAGGATTTATTTTTGATTTTTGTATACTGTAATATACCATTTTATTAGTTATTCCTTGTTTCATTTTCTTTCATTTCTTGTTTTTTTAGGGACATATTTTTTCCATAGGGGTAAAATTGGCTCTGCACTATATTCAACCTTTAAAAGATCTGGGTATTATTTTTGTGATTTCCCTGACATTTTATGATTAGATCGAAACAGTTGGTAGTAGTTAATTACAGATGTTAGGATTTGTAGTGCGTACCGCTAAAATTTTCTGTAAAACACGAGTACTGAGAATTTTTTATTATATTTTTGTATCATATTTCATATTTATTCATATCTTTTCTCTTACAAACTATATTTAATAATAAAAATAATGTGACCACTCGTGCCGACTCGTATCACGTATCATAACTTTCCGCACCTAATGGTGCATTTAGCACTTCATTGGTACACTAATTGCAGCATATCTTAATCATTTTTTGTAACATGAAGGTAAGATGATCTGTCTTACGGTTCAGGTGCTAGTCCAGGGACTATTTAAGTGTAAAAACACCATTTTAAATAAATATTTCATGTCAACAATGTCGGAAATCGAACCCGACACCTTTCGCATAAAAGGCAAACGCGCTGATCACTTCACCACAAGGCCGATGTATGTAAGTATTTTGTTGTCATGTTTAATTTTTTGGTAAAATTAAGGTAATTTTTTTTTTTTTATAATTTTTCAAAATTTTGCAAAATTACAACTCCAAATTTAATAACGTTAGTTTTTATTTATATTTTCAAAACAATTTTGTTAAAATATTGAGAAATCAGTAAAATAACGAAAAACGAGCGTATGGACAAACTTACCCTTGTTTTACGGTAAGTGTAACTGATATTAAATTTATTTAGACCGACTACAATAAATTTTAAAATCGATTTATATTCAAAATGAAGAACCATTGAAAATTCTTTTGTTTTTCTTTTGAAATAAGGCTCAATTTTGAATTAAAAATTTTTTTTTTTGGGGTTTGCAAGCAAAACTTGCACTAATGAAGAATTTTGCGACGTACAGAAATGCCACCCATTGACCAAGTTATTAAAATGACCCTGTGTTCTTTATAACTTGATGGCGTTTTTAAAAAAATATATTTTGAAACTTAGGTAGATTAACATATAAGAACAGAGATAAAGAACATTTTAGAGAAGGTAATAGAGAAGTCTAGGTACCTACAGGGCTTATGACCTGTCATTGGCTGGTTTGAGTTGCCACTTTATTTTATAGATAGATAGATTAGTTACACTTACCCCGTATCTACACTTACCCTGATTCACTTTATCCTTTTTTCCACAGTTTTTTTATACTGTGCTGCGTGGTACGCATCCCCCGTGTAAAATGAGGTATCTGTGCATTCTCCCTTTAACATTTTGATTTATCGTATTTACTAAGATTAACTTTGTAAACTTTAATGAATATACTAAAACCACAGATTAGAACAACAAAAATGCTCAATTTAGATGAATTAATTTACACAGAAAAGGAAAATATGATATTTAGGATGAAAAAGATAAAAATAAAGTCAAACATTACATTTTATTTTAACTACAATATACATAAAGTAAATACAAGAGCGTCAAATATTTTAACTTGCAAACAACCTAGGACTAACAGAAAAAGAAACTGTTTTGTGTATATAGCATTAAATTTCTACAATTAATTTTTTAATGACCTAAAAAATATACAAAACATATACAGGGTGTTCTTTAAACCCTGTTACGGCCGAAACCACAATGATCAGTATGGGCAAGAAGACATATTGGCATATTTAAAACAAAGAATTAAAAAAAAAAATATATATAAAAAAACAAATGGTTGCTTATTTCTGCAGGGGAGAAGTGAGGGAAGCGCGGCGCAGTATTAGACTTCCCCCTCCCCCACCTCGTTTCTGCCGTACAGAAGTAAGCAACCATTTGCTTTTTTTGATAGTTATTTTTAAAAATTTTATTCGTTCTAAAAAAATATTTTAATGTTCCAATATGTCTTCTTGCTCATACTAGTTATCGTGGTTTCGGAAGTGACAGGGTTTAATGAACACCATGTAGGTACTTAAAAACCCCTAAATGAAACAGTTCTAACATCCTTTGTGACGAGTGATATTATGTGATGTTATTTTATCGACTTTTTATTAAAACTATTGTGTCATAATATATTATATCCCCTCATACCAGCACCTTTGCTGATTGGGAATATTTCGTACAAATAAAATATGTAATGGAATGTAATATTTAAAGTTAAAAAACGATGTATTTTGTCATAAATAAATAAATCTTAAATCTAATCTTAAATAGTTTTGTATCTTTCAAATTACATTGTATACTTTAAAATCGTAGTTCCGTATCATATAACGACCCAATAAACATCCCCCAGCTCCTCGTATCATTGTTTTATGATTTTATTACAGACAAAATTTTATTGCCCCTATAACCGAATCTCAAGTTGCCTTGTAAAATAAAGTTCTCCAGAAAATTGTAACAACTTAGTTTTCATAAAGGCAGCCAATTGCGAACATGTAAGTAAATAGGTATTATAAAATGAAGTGGACATTTATTTTTGATTTATGTCTGTCATAATACATGATTAATGATTCTCATTAATTATTTTGTAAATGTCTTATAATGGGACCATAAACATGCTGAATGTTGTCGAAATTCGATCTCTCAGGCGAATATGTAGTTAAACTATGCACAATAAGTGCACAAAATGTCGAGATCCGTGCAAGACATTATCGACAATATTTATTTTATTTATTTATACTTATACATTGTTTGTATTATTTTTTAATCCAGAATAATGTGGGGTGTCCCGTGCCGAGGGAAACATTTTACAAAATGTGAAACATGCCTAAGATTAGCTATTTAGCAAAGTTGAATATTAAATAAATATTAAATAACAATAAAAAAACGTAATAATCCAATTGGCCGAATTATCATTAATATAATAAACAGTAAAAAACTAAAATAATCATAAAAAAAAACAATTTATATAGACCAATAGAACAAATTTCATAAACAGTACACACATTTTACCTATTTGGCTTGATCCACTCATCGATCCTTGCGCAACCCACCTCCACTATCCATTTCTTAATAGCAATTTTATATTGTAAAAACGTACTAATTGTCCTTATGGATAATGGAAGTAGATTGTACACTTTAACCGGGGTAGGCCAATCCTCTTTGACCGAAGGGAGTATTTATTTTTTTATTTTTTTGCAGCATTAGGGTGGAGTATCTAGTAACTCTTATATTTGTAACGGAAGGTTGAGAATAATGTTTACGTGCGTATAGTAACAAAGCTTTTACATAAAGTTGTTTTATAGATTTTACATAAAGATTTTCAAATATACCGAGGGAGCTAGTTCTGATTGGGATAATTTTTATAAAAGCTTTTTGTGCAATTATTATTTGCTTGATCAGTGTGTCATTTGCACATCCCCATCCAATTATCCCATATTTAAAAACTGATTAAGTTATTGCGTAATATATTTTTACAAGTTCTTTAAGGCTAATTATATTTCTTGTAGTTCAAACAAGTAAATTTGCTTTTTCAATTTATTTTTAATATGATCAATTTGATTAGTCCATCTTAAATTCCCATCTTTATAAATTCCCTATTATAAATATTTAATTAAATCTACTCTGTCCAACGATTTACAAATACATCATATCACATATCAAAGGAGTTCTGCGTTGGTTTGGACATGTAGAGAAAATGGACGCCGAAAGAACGGCTTAAAAAAATTAACGATGCAAATATTGATGGATACACAAAACGAGGAAGGACGTCATGACCAAATTCGGCAAATGCCTAAAAATCGGACATGTCAAATGTCGGAATAATTGTGCGTGCATAATAAAATGTATGAATGTAAACGAAGCGAAGTTTGTATGCAAAGACAACGTTATATAGCGTATTATCCTCTCTTCTTACCCCTAAAGAGGAACGGCGTGATGGTTGGTGTTTTCTTTTTTATTTTTATTAATTTTTTATTTTATTAATTTTTTACGCCCATAAGGCTTTTACATACATGGAAGTTATATAAACATGAGTATATAAACAACATAAAATTTTAAAAATACAATATAAAGCAATAAAAGATCGAACAGTGTTTAGAAGTAAAGTTGGTATCAAAAAAGAATATGAGTATATAAACAACATAAATTTAAAAAAATACAATATAAAGAAATTAAAGGTAGGACCAGTGTTAAGAAGTAAAGTTGGTATAAAAATATTTAAAAAAAGATGAGTGTATAAATAACATAAATTTTTAAAAATACAATATAAAGAAATAAAATCTAGAAGTGTCATTAAAAGTTTAGTTGGTTTTAAAAAAAAAAAAAAGGTTTTTTTTTTTTTTTGATAAGCTAAAGAAATGCAGTTAAAGGTTTAAAGCAGTTTTTATTTGATTATTAACTATGTTGTAAGAGAATAACAATCCAAAGCGGTCTCCGTGGTGTAACGGCTAAGACACTTAACCGACACACGGAAGGCTCCGGTTTCGATTCTCGGTGAGAGCACAAAAATTTAATGTAACTTTTCTCACACTTTGATTAGATTTTCTGGCCTGTTGTGGTGCAAAAAAATCCATGCACTTTGACTTGATTAAATTGATGAAGTTAATAACATTTAAATAAGCGGTGCTACATGCATGATTATGGGATTTATCTTTTGGTGACTAATATGAGGGACTTACAGGTTACTCGTTTTAAATATTTAGGATGCTGAGTGGAATCCGGATTTTGAAATAAAGACCAGAATTAAAATTGCTAGATCAACCCGCAGAAACTCTTGTGGAACTGAGATATGAGACTAAGCACAAGATGGAGAGCAATAAAAGCATTGTATTTCCAGTATTGGTGTATGGAGTGGAGGGTTGGACTCTTAAATTTTCAACGATGAACGAAATTGAGTCCTTCGATCTTTGGTTGTGCAGAAGAATGCTTCGAATCTCATGGACTGATTGTGTCTCCAATGAAGCGGTTTCGAGCATTATGAACAAAGAGAGGGAGTTACTGATCACTATAAAAAGAAGAAAAGCCTCATACTTTAGTCACATATTCCGCAATGAGAAGTATGCCCTTCTTCAACTTATGAAAGGAAAGATAGAGGGCAGGCGGGGTTTGGGACAGAAAAGAGCATCATGGCTCAGAAATCTCAGACATTGGTTTGGTGTGCCGGAAGCAGCAGCGCTGATTCATCTGGCCCAGGATCGTGATGAATTCAGAACGATGGTCGCCAACCTCCGGTAGGAGCGGCAAAAGGAGAAAAAGATATAAAGGGCTTCGGAGTTAGGGAGTTTTAAAGTAATGATAATTATCTAATCTGACGTAATTAAATTTATAAAATTACTGTATTGGACATGGGCTATTGTGAAGTAAATACGTTTTTTTTCTACCATTTGTGTTTGCAATATGGTCACGAGGATGAGTGACAATATCCGACAAAGGTCCTGTATATTATTTGCGAAACACACAGTGAAAATAGTAGAGTTAAATCCAATTAAACTGGCGATACATTAGACTAAAATTTTAAAAGAGTAACTCGTTTTCTGACAAAAAAACAATGCTTTTTTGTATGAGTGAAACCAATAGGAAGACCCACGGTCTTTAAAACGGTGTATGTGGAAGAATGATCTTTCGCTATAGTAAGAGTCGTTAACGATAAATGCATGTCACACCATATTTATAAAGCTTTGCTCATTTGACCTAATTTCTTCATGTTAATAAAAGTTATCTTATCTTCCTTTCGGTATGATAATAAAATATAAAATCGTCACATGAATTCTCTATTGTCTGACACAATCAGTATACGTAACCCTGTACGACTATTTATTTATTTTTATTTCCAGTGATTTATATAGCGCCATTTTTGTGAAAATCGTTTTAAGGTCACGATAATAAATAAATATCCTAACAGTCCTAACACGTCTTGCGGCTACAGATTGCATAGATGGTTGGAATTCTAAGTCCACGTTTTTTATTATTGTAAATTTAAATAATTAATAGTGGAGCTAGTTAACAACACGTCTTCCACTCTGTGAAGTGCACGTATGTTTATAATTCTAGACATCGAAATATTTTACAAAAATTTTTTTTTTTCGAATGTAGTGTTTTTATTGTTGAGATGTTTTGTTATATTTAAACAAAGCTATGCAAAGCAACGATTCTCTCTACACTATCTTCTGGATGTAAAAGTATATTTTATAAGACTTTTTAAAAATATATTTCAAGCTATAGACAGGGTGTTTACTAAACCCTGTCACATCCGAAACCACGATGATCAGTATGAGCAAGAAGACATATTGGCACATTAAAATATTTTTTAGAACGAATAAAATGTTGAAAAATAAAATATAAAAAAGCAAATGGTTGCTTACTTCTGCAGGGGCGAAACGAGGAGGAGGGAGGGGAGAGTCTGATACTGCGCCGCGCTCCCCTTACGTCTCCCCCGCAGAAGTAAGCAACCATTTGTTTTTTTTTAATATTATATTTTTAAAACTTTTCTTTGTTCTAAATATTTTTTTAGTATGCTAATATGTCTTCTTGCCCATACTGATCATCGTGGTTTCGGATGTGACAGGGTTTAAAGAACACCCTGTATAAATCAATCTGTAGTAGAGTGGAGTTTCAACCTCGGACCTTTGATCCCTGAGTCCGTGACAGTTTCATTTTTTTAAATGTTTTTTGCTTAAAATAATAATGACGAGAGAATTAAAAAAAATCATTGTAGTAGACTCTACTGCCCACGAAGAAGCCTGATTAAAAAAAAATGAACTGCATTTTGTAAATGGCGATCATTTCCAACAAAATAAATAAATACAATATGTTACAGAACACAAAAATGATTCATATTTATTAATTTTAAAAACCTCTTTTTTTACGCCACAGCAGGACAGGAGGCCCATTTACAGTACAGAACGCCCCGACTAGAAAAAAAAAACATTTTATTTATTTAAGCGTCTTAACCACTACACCGTGGCGGCCGCCAATTTGAAAGATATATTAACATAAGAAATACGGTTTTAAGACGTTGACGCGAAGTTTCTAAATAAAAATTATGCATATTAAATTTTGGTACAACGAAAAGGTGTATTTATGTGTATTTGTATGAGAGTAAGTGTAGAGGTGTGTTTGAGTATCTTTTAGAACATTAAAATAGTAAACTAATATATCAATAAATAAATTTAAATATTTTTTTTTAAACCCGTGTAAAATCTGCATTCTTTTTCAATTAGTATTAATTTTTAAATATGTTCTGTTTTTCTTTTTATATCCCATAGTAGTTTTTTTTCTCATGTACTTATTTTTGAAAATTATATAAACTCTAATGAATAAATGACTAAAACAGTGTAAGTCACTCTATAAGCACAAGAGTTAGTCTCAGTTTTGGAGAGTTACAGTTATATCATTTACTAGATATATAAAAGTTGATTTGTAATAGAATAAAAAAAACATGTACCATTTATAAAACTACATTGATTAATAGATTTATTTTAAAAAAATATATACCACCTTTTTTATCAACATAGTTCAGACCCTGATCTAAATACCTATCTTTGCGATAAAAAAGTAGATTTTGCACACAAAGGCCATTTAATTTCGCATTATTTTTGTGTAAAACACTACAACCTTTCTTCTGTTGTTTACCTATATTCGATGATGCGTACGGCACTTCAGCCTTGAGACGGCGTTGTCTTTATCGTAAAAATAACACACATATGTTTAGTTTGGATTTTTAAATATATCTTAGGGATTATTAATCTGTAGTTATTTTTAATTTCACTTCACAAAGATCAACAGGTGGAAAAATTGAAGCAATATAAATGTTTAAACAGAGGCAGAATGCTGAATGTTACACAGTGTGTAAAGTGACCACTTAAACTAGCCAATGATATGTCACAAGCCATGTAAATATCTACACTTCTGTATTCCCTTATATAAATATTTTATCATCTCAGTTGTAAAATATTAATGTATTTAATTTATTCATTTTGTGTAAACTTTTTACTGATATTTTTTTTACAATTATCCTTCAGGGGTGTTGTTCTGAATCTTTTCTATCCCCTAGAAATGATTTTTTTGGGGGATTTTTATTTTTTACATGCACTAAACTTTGCTTCATTTTATAGCTATACTCTACACTAATGATTAAACGACAAATAAATACGGACACGTGAAACCGTAAGTAAAGATTTTAATTTAGAACATTATTGCGACCTTAAGCATTACCAAAAAAACTTAATTAGATTGAATTGACCAAACCGTCTTCGTTTTTTTCTGTTTAAAAAGCTTTAGTTCGTGTTTGTCCAACAGACCATTTTAAACGAAATCAAGTTAAGTGTACAGTCGTGAATAGGGCACTGAATTGGTATCTCGAATGCAGTAAATTACGATCATTTATGTTTCATTTAAGGCTGTAGTCGGGTAAAATGCACGCAAAATGAGGAAACCACACGATTTTTCCATTTTAAAATGAATATTTTTTTTAATCGCACAATAATAAAAAAAACCTTCATACCTGTGCTTATCGGTACCGATAATAAAACGTAAATAAGATATTGTTAGAAGTTGAATTGAATTTCATGTTCAATTTATTTTCTTTAAATAACTGCGACAAATTTTTGTTCAATACTTAGTCTTTATATGAGAACCCAGATACCTAAGTTTAGTCTAAATTGGAAATGGCGTAATCTGCCGGTCTAAACGTAATTATATTTTAGTTGCATAAGTCTTTAAAGTGTATTTTTAAATATAAATACCTTTAAAAAATATTGTTATTATTCAATTTATGTTTTTTTTTTGTTTTTATTGTTGCACGATTCAAAAAAACATTTGTTTTAAAACGGCAAAATCGTATGATTTCCTCATTTTGCGTGCGTTTTACCAGACTACAGCCTTAAGGTAAGGTGATCGGTCTTATACTTAAGGTGCCAGTCCAGGAACTATCAAACATTGCAGTGTAGAATCACCTTTTAATTCAAAATTTCATGTCCACCATCCTGGAATTCGAACCCAGGACCTCAAGTATGGTAGGCGAACGCGTCAACCACTACACTACGAGGCGGACTGTCCACTCGATATCTTTATTCGGGATTTTTAACTGAGATGAGCCATCAAGTCAAAAACACTGGTCCAGCGGTGCCATTCTGAACCGCTCTCACGTCACGCAAAAACCATTTTTCTCGTGTATTTTTTTTAAATACACGAGATAATACGGCCGCGAGAGCGTTTGGAATACCAGTCCAGGGGTGGTGTTTTTATTTCACCCACAGAACTGTATTTAATATAAAACTTTTGAATTTTAAAAGGCATTTACTATCTTTAAATTAAAATACCTAAATAATACTATGTTTTATTTTAATTTTATTTTATTTCATTGGAAAGCCAACAGACATTTATACATTTATAAGAATCAATTATACCATAAATACATATCATAAAGTCCAATTAGAGGCTTCCACATAATATTGTTCTTATAAATGTTGTACCATAAAAATTATACATAACATAAAATAACTAATCATACAAAACTTATAATATTACTAGAAACTGTTGATTTCAATTGTGTACCGTTTATTGACTTATATCTGTGTTCTAAATGATTATTTTCCTAACTTCTTCTAATTTTAAGATCCTTTCAATATAACTTATACGAAAAAATGCATTTCTTTTCTCTCCACTGAAATATATTGTGTACTATGTATAAAGTATACCCATATAATTATAATATGTAAAGATGTTTTTTTTTCATGTTTTTTAGTTTTCTTTTTCTTATTAAAATGATTTTTAATTGCTGCTACTTTTGTGTAAAATACATGGCTTTGTATGTATCTTAATATGTATTTAAAACATGTAAAAGCCTACAAGATGTTCAAATAAATTAATAGAATAAATATATTCTTCATCCGCCCGGACACAATATAACATATTTTTTAATTCTCCTATGCCGTTTAGAATATTTTTGAATTTGTTTCCTGAAGAAATAAAGGAGATAGAAAAGATCAAAATATTAAAAAAAATGTTATTCAGACATTTTGATAAAAAAATTGTAATGCTATTAAAAGTTTATATTCGTTCTTGGTGTTATGAACTAACTTAATAAAGCATAAATAAATAAATAAAAGCGTTTCTGATATGTATTCAAATTTTTATCTAGATAATTATATACTACAATGTTTTAAATGCATATAATTGTAAAACACTGCAATTTTCGTTGCAATTTAATAAATTGCGTAATAACCTGTAAACACCTAAGCAACCTAACCTCACTTTTCGCTGCCAAATACAAAATCCAAGCCGGCTTTCGAAATAACGTGTCCGATCAGAATCTTATAAGCACGTTTTCCGCCTGCGTTTATATCGCTGTCTCTTTTATCGCGTGATAAATTGTATTGCTTTTCGCTCAGGCGCAGTCGCGTGCGCGCTGAAACGAGTCCGCCGTAGAAGAGAATTTCGAAATTCGTATCAGTCGTGAGAAAACGCCGATGGTGGGATGTTGTTTCGTCGCGCGATCGAATAGTTCGAAATTGAAATTTAAAATTTGACAGTTTTCTATTCTTTATTTAAAAATAACATTTATCTTCTATGTTATTTGTGTTTTATTTATAGAAAAGTGCATAAAGTGAGTTTTAAAGTGTTATTTTATATGTTTTTACACCTTGACGTGTAATTACATATAATTATTATTTGTTTTTTTGTGGTATTAAGTTTCAGTTTTGATCATGAGTGATTTTTAAGTTTTTTGTGTTTGTTGCAATTGACGAATTGTATAATTTTATCTTGGTTTAAAGATAAAATCGATAATTATTTTCATGTTTTGTTTAAGTTGTCTTTGTTAAAGTCACGTGACTTGCAAATAAAGGTTTTAATATAAGTTTTACTTGAAATGAAATAAATGGATGCAGTTCAAAGGTAATTTTAATTAAAATATAAACAATTAGGTGTTTTAGAAAACTTTTAGATTGATAAAATAATATACAACAGAGTGTTATGACCTTTTTAGATGAGTTGCTAGCGTAGATTATTTTCCATGTAAAATAAAATTAAACATGGTGTAGTATCGAATTTTTCACTTATTTTGAAATAAATTACTCCATAATACAATATTTTGAGTTTGTCCAAATGTTTGTAGACAAAAGACTGGACGAAAGACTGGATGAAAAGGGGGTGAAACCCAGTCTTTTGTCTACAATATTGTAATAAAACCAACTGGTCCAAGAAGAAGTTTAAAAATTGGAAAATTGTGTTCAGGGGTCGCCTAGTATGTGAAATAATGCAGTCAGATGAATCTCTTCGCAACAATAAAGATTTCAGATTTTTAATTTCACTTAAATCAACATGGATGTTTAAACATAAACAAAATGGTGAATGTTACACATTGTGTAAAGTGGCCACTTGAACCAGCCAATGACAGGTCACAAGCCCTGTAAATGCCTAGACTTCCATATTTCCTTCTCAAAATATTCTCCGTCTCTGTTGTAATTTGTTCACTTTGTAATACATTTATATTTATATTAATAAATTGCGACATAAAACATTTGATAGAAGTCTAAGAATTTACAGGGTTTATGACCTAGCATTGGCTGATTTAAGTGGCCACTTTACACAATATAGCATTCATTATTCTGCCCATGTTTGAACATCAGTATTCCTTCAATTTTTCCTTGATCTTTGTGAAGTTAAAGAGTTGATGCCTTTATTGATGCGGGTGATATTCTGACGTAATTATTTCACCTACATACTAGGCAACGCCTGAAAACATTCTTCAATTTTTATACTTCTTGGACCTGCTGGTTTTATCAGCAATATTTTGAGTTTGTCCAAATCCCTGTAGACAAGAACTGGATTCAACCCCCTTGGGAGCTACCAATGTAGAAATTTGAATCGGGTTGTGGTCCAGTGGCTAGTGTTGCGGACTCACGAATCAGAGGTTCGAGGTTCGAACCATACTCTACCCCAACTTGATTTCCATTTTCTAATAGTGAGTTATTTACGAATCGTTGAAAATTGGCACCAAAATTGAAATATTTGGGTCAATTCTAAGAACCCTAATCTTTATTTCTCTTTTAAAAAATTAATATAATTTATATGTATTACAACACAGATAAAGAACACTTTAAAGAAAGTAAAATGTAAGTCTAGACATTTGAAGGGCTTATGACCTGCATTAGATTGTTTAATAAGCCCTGTAAATTACTAGATTTCTATATTCCCTTTTGTAATATGTTCTTTATCTTTATTTATATAATTATGTTGATAGCTCCCAGATCTTGTCGACAAATATTAAGACAAACTCAAAATATTGTTCATTAATATTTAATTGTTTTTTGTTTGTCCGCCTCGTGGTGTAGTGGTCAATGCGTTTGCCCTCCATGGAAGAGGTTTCAGGTTCGTTTCCCGACACCATTGACATGAAATATTTATTTTTAAAGTTTTTTTACCCTAGAGTATTTTGCGATCTTCATCGGTAATACGATACGATATAAAGTAGACTCGATATTTGAGTACGAAAATGTGTATATTTGTATTGAAAGTTAAAGTATCTTCGTCAGAAACCTGTTATTGAACATATTTAAAAAAAAATGTATTTGCATACTTTTTTTAATACAGAAAACTTAATTTTACTTAGTAGATAAAATTGATTTTTTTTGGAAAAAGGTAAATATTTGCGTTCTCATGATTTACCCAAATATTTTATTTTGATGGCCATTTTTAACGAGTTGTAAAAAACTAGCATTTTTTTTGTCCTAGCTTTAATTTTAATAAGTTGTATTTAATTTGATTAGTACCTGTATTTATTATAAGAAATTGTATTTACCATTGTTGGAATGGACTGCATAAGTCCGTCAATAAATAAACTAACTATTAGAAAATGGGAATCAAGTTGGGGTAGAGTGGGATTCGAACCACGGACCTTTGAGCTGTGAGTCCGAGACACTAGCCACGGTACCACTACCCGATTCAACTTTTTCGTGTTGTATGTCCCATGGACTGGCACCTGAAGCGTAAGACTGATTTTCTTACCTACGTGTAAAACAAAAACGATCGATATATTATACTGTGTTATCTTATGTGCAATCATGTTTTTCATTCAATTTAAATATTTTTTTTTTTTGAATAAAATATATTTTGTGCATTTATTGTGACGTTGAACATATGACTAATCTTTTACGCCCATCTTAAAATTGCAGTTCTAACATCTGTTAAAATATTAAGAAATATTTCCTTGAAATTACGAATTCGTCATTGTTAACTTTTACCTTCGGATTTTCCTGTTAAAAAGCGAAAGAATTTTTATGAATCAATGCAATTTTATACCAATTTAGACGCGTCCTACGATAAAATTTGCCGTCTAAAAATTTTTAGAGGTCATTGAACTTTCGATCTTTCTAAACAGAACAGGTTGTAACCGCTCTCATTAAACGTAACAAATAATGTTTGTTTTTAAAATTAATTTGTGTTTAACTTTTTAGCCCTTGAATGGATGTTCAAATACGACAGAATGTTGAATGTTATTCAGTGTGTAATAGGGCCACTATAACCAGCTGACGATTAGTCATATCACGGGCGTATTTAGTATTTATAGCCACTAAAAGGACATATTATATAAGACCACCATAAGGACATAATATAAGATCACTTTGGCAAAAAATCATTAAATTGTTTTTTTACAATTTTTTTTTCTTTCTCTCCTTACAAGTTGATTATTTTTATTCATATCTGTTTTGTACTTGAGTTAAATTTTTTAGGATGTTTTTGTCTTTTAAAATTGTCTTTAATATACATACATTATCATGTGAGTTATCTCTACATTGTTATATTAAAATGAAAAATGTTTTTGTTATTGGATTACATATTACTGGAATAAAATATATTATGACTATTATTATAAAAAATAATATAAAAGGCTCAATGGGAACCTTGCTTGTGTCCAGGCGGATGAATAGCACAGTTTTGTATGTGAAATATAACTGGAACCCTTAACGAGTATTTTCTACTTGATGGCTGCTCTCATGTAAAAATCTTGAATAAGCAAACCGAGTGGAGATATGTCCACCTTGTTGTGTACAGTGGCCTTATGCTGTAACTAATTCGTTTCGTAAATTCATTCGTATCGTATGAGAGGGAACGATAGCGAAATATGGTCTTGATGGTATTAGAATGAGATGGATATATGGCGAACGAACGAACTAATACTATTTTGAATATCATAAACTTTTTTGCTCACACAAATTTAAAATACACATTTGGTCATGATATTCACAATTACAATACGCGTTACTCAGGGAATCTTTATGTATCTAAGATTCGCTCAACGAAGTTCGGCAGAAGGTCTCTGGAAAATATTGGCCATTCCGAATTTAATAAACTGCCCGATGAGCTAAAACCCAAAAAGTCGAATAGAAAATCCAAAAGTGTCGCAATTAAAAAATATTACATAAATCTTTTTGAAAGTGATAGTTAGTAATGTTATTTATATAGATGGTGTAAAGTACTGTGTTTTATGTTCCTTATATGATGTTTTCTTACTATTTCGGATGTATTAACTATGTATGATATTATTATGTATTGTCACTGTAATGTTTTTTAATAACTCCTGGGAGTAAAATATGTACTTTTTGTATAATGATATTATGTTTTGTTACAAAAATGTTTTTTATTATATATTCGGTCCCAAATGAGGGAGTACTATATGTATTATATGTTTTATTAATAATAAGAAAAAAAAATTGCGAAACGAAATCGTGAAATAAGCCTGCTGGTTGGCGCGTTTGCTCGTTCGTTCGTCTTGATGTCCTTTTTTCGATGTAAAAGGTTGGGAACCGCTGCTTCAGATGAATGGAGCGTTTTTATCTCTTCTAATTAATAGCTGTTTCGCCTGACCACAAACTGATTACGTCACTTTCTCATTTCTATTCATAGCGAGACTGAAAATGCAATTTGTGTTTTCTTCGTAACGCTTTATCATACGAATATCATGTCAAGTATTTATTATCGTCTGTTACGAAAACGCATACGATTATCTTTTATCGGGAATAGATAAAGCAACCAAAACATGTTTATCTCGAAAGTTACGAGTTCCTAGCATGTTACATAGCACCAGACGATCAAGATTTTTTTTATTTTAATAAGAAAAACATAGTCTAATTAATTTAAGTAGACTTTTTATGTCAACCGGTTTCGAGACGTACCAGTCTCTTCGTCAGGACACTCACTACACCAACATGCAAATAGTAAAATACACTTTCACCTCTACCATCACCGTAGTATATATAGTATTTCCAAAAATCCATAAATCACATGCAAATTTATAGAGATGCGAACACCACCATGTCTAAATATTTATTCAGTAAGTATCAGTTAAATTTTAAAATAAAATGCTAATTTTTCAGAATACGGTTTTGAAATTTAACATACTTTTAAAAAATACAATTTATTACATTTCTTGATTTAAATTTTAACAAAAAGGTTTCAAACTTTTTACTAAGCTCTTTCTTGTACCATTTTTAATATATATACAAGTTTTAAGCAATTATTTTTTGATACTTACACACCCACACACACGCACCCTCTCCCTCATTCATTTACGCATACACACATTAACATACACACGAATACAAACGTCACACACATACAATTACGTTAACTGTTTTCTTATATATTATGTGTCATTAGATTTACAGTGGATTTTTTTAATTAGCTTAGTGTTGTTGATATTTTTCTACTTATTTTGTTTATGTAATAGCTGTAAAAATCCCAAATAAAATAAAATAAAAATAAACATGCACAGCAAAATGCGAAATAACCAGGGCTGCTATTCCAAACGCTCTCGCGGCCGTAGAAAACACTTTTGTAGCTCTTATTTAGTATGTGAATACACGCTATAAAAGCTTATTCTACGGCCGCGAGAGCGTTTGGAATAGCAGACCAGGACCGACTTGTATAACAGGTTTTGTTGTTACGTATTTAACCGATTCAAATGTATAATTTCAGTAAAATTACAGGCTTCAGGGCAATAATTTGTGGTTTCGTTTGTGTTTTAAAACAAATTTAAAATTAGAATCGATCACTTTGTACAGTAACCCGAGAATCTAAATAAGATACATGCTTACAGCTTATTAATTTTAGTCTAAATAGCCATCTACATGTTCGTGACTTACCCTTTTCCACGATATAATTAACGATTTAGTAGCAGTTTGTGTGGTTTGATTTCGTAATGAACATTGAAGTCCGAGAACGGACGCAGCAATCTTTTGTAATCTATCGAGTCTTTTAAAACGCCTATTTAATACAGATATTTTATTTTCATTTCTATTCTTTTTTTTAAAAATAAAAATGAACATTTGGTAATCGTCGAGGTAAAAAAAGTTGAAATCTTTGCTTTGTGATTTTTTTAATAAAAAAACGTAATACATTTTGAAGCGTAAAAAATTGGAAATAAATAAGTAACTTGTGTACACAATAAAGAAGTTCAGTGTTTTTTTTTATTTGTCAAAAGACTATTAAACTAAACCAAAAATTAAAATTTTAATTTCTTGTATTGTACTCGTATTATCTTAGTTTTGTATTTTTGAAATTACTTCGCTTGTAACGTCTCAAGTTCTCTTCTCCTTCTTCTCGATGAGTTCTGCTGATTGCTCAGTTAACTGATCGTTAACCGAAATCCATTACAACTCTCTTATCATTGGTTGATTCGGAAGAACTAGTTACGTCATGCAAAGTAGTTCCTTTTTATATAAATCTTTTTTTTTCATTCATTCTTAGATGTTAAAAGGGCACACGTCACACTTTTAGTGATATCGACATTTTTATGCGAAATTATTTAAAAAAAACATATCTTTTAGTCCTCATTCAATATCTAACAAAAGGGCTAATCTAACGAATAACTTGTACAAAATTGTTACAGCGATTTTGTACAAGTTATTTGAGTTATTTGAACAAGTTATTTGATTAAAAATCCAAAGTGACACGTTGCATGATATAAGTCATTTCAACATGGATAAAGAGGAGAATCCGACAAGTAATTGGAAATAAAATTCTGCTAACCTAGACCATCGAATGTGATCACGATGTTGACGAGATGGGAGAAAATAAATGAGAACTATAAATCATTCTAGAACATTTTTTTTATTTTTACATTGAATTCCTTTAAATTTATAAATTTTTAATTTAGATATATATTTTATTTATTTATTAAATACTTAACTGTAGGAAGTAGACTTAATATCATAACCACCAAATTGTAATACTTTTTACTGAAAAAAATAATAAAACATGATTTTTTTATTTTTTATTAGATAAATATTTAGATGTTTAAAGGGAAGAAGTCCGTGGATTAAAAAAATGTAATAAAATAACTTACAAACGAAATAATATTCTCAATAAACTTTTATATCAGTATTACTTATTCACACTAAACTAGCGGACCCGACAGACGCTGTCCTGCCTGAACGTTGGCTTGCCTGCGATTACCTTGATTTAAGACTTTTTATTGATAAGTAGGTACCTAGGTTCTTGTCTATGATTGAATTCCAAAACACAAAATAATTCATTTTCAAATATAGAATCCTTTTTGCAAAAGTCAAACTTAGCTCTTCTCATTAACAGGGGTGCACGTATTCATGAATGCGAAAATGTATTGAATGTCAGTCAAATATTATTTCAGTATCACCAAAAATCCAGTGAAAAGGAGTAAATGGGAAGAAATTATAAGGAATGTAAGGAAAAAATCTGATTGGGATCCATGAAAAGTGAATGTTGTTTGTAAACATTCAAAAACAAATACAAAAAAAACAATTTCCTTCCATTTTTTTTTTGTATATGCATTCTCCTCGAATGCAACCCTGGTAGATCGATGAATAAAACATTTATGCTCCTAACTTCTATTTACATGTTAGATTGAAGAAAAGATCTACATTTCTTTGAAACCCGCACGTAAATCGATTAAGCCGTTTAGGAGGAGTGAAGTGACATCACACGTACAGAGGAATTTTATATATCTCTCTTCAATCCGTGCCTCATGTCTGAGGATGGTGATTACGCCTGACTCCAGGCATGGCTCGTCTGTGGACAGTCTCCCTCCATCTGGAACGGTCTTGTGTTCTTCTCTAGGCATTCGTCAGTGATGATTCTGATAACTCAGTGACTGTGCCGCTCCATCTTGTCGGTGGACGTCCACGCGACTTTGTCCCTTCGACACTTCCCAGGAGAATAGTTTTCTCCAAACTATTAAAGTTTCCCCTGGAAATATGCCCAAAGAACTGCAGGATTCTTTATTCGCACATGGATATTAGTATTTCTCTTATGTCCAGTTCCTGGAGAAACGATGCATTCGTACGTCTGGCCGTCCACGGAATCCGCAGCATTCGCCGCCAGCACCACATTTTGAAAGCTTCGATTTTTTTCTTTTCAGATTCCCTCAGTGTCCAACACTCCACACCGTACATGAACACTGAGATAACCAAGGCCTTCACCAGTCTCTTTTTAGTGTTAATGGTTATACTGCGATTCTTCCAGATCTTCACCAGCCGACTCATAGCACTATTAAATATATAAAGATTATTAATTAACAATATGACAGGTTCCTTTGAAAAATTGGAGAGACAGTTTTTATAGATTTTCTTAAGCTTTGAGTATATGGACTTGTGCCCCTGTAACATGGATCGATTTATTTATTTAGACACCTGGCTCGTATTCATAATTAGAATATTTTAATTGATTCTATAAAGTAGGTAGGTAGTATGTACTTATTCAGACAGAATATGGCGGCAAACACAGGAATACTTTTGAATGACTCAATATAAGAGAACCGTTCGATTGTTGACCTTGCTCATAGCGTGGTATAAACATCATGTTATTATTGGTGAAACAGGTTTTTTATGTGGGTATTTTTATAATCTGATTCGTAGATACTTAGGTTTGTAGTAAAATTCGGGTTAAAAATAAAAAATACATACTTATACTACTAAAAGCATTTTTTTGGACTAAGTGGATTAAGTGTTTAATTTTTGTCGTTTTTTTAAGTACCCACCTAACTTAGATCTACAAAATATTTTTATTTTTTTTGTATTATAAAGTACTTAATAAATCGTAGGTGGAAGTTACAAAGGATTGGTAAAAAACAGATAAATTAATTTAATTGAATTAAAAATGTTTAGTATTACAAACATTATAATGTTATATAAACATGGAAGTTTTTTAGTTTGATTTTTGTCAAAATGGAAGATGTAAGTTGCATTAAAAAAGTAAAAGAAAAACGCATTAATCGTTATTTTACTTTAGTCGTAAAGGTTAAACAGCACTAGAGCGTTACTGCGAGGCACTGCGCGGCGCGTCGCAGCAAGACGAAATATTATTTTCTCTGTTTTGGATAAAACGAACGGCACTACAGCTGCGCTGCTCGCGCGGCACTCCAGCGCGGCACTCCAGCGCGGCACTCCATACAAAATTTTGTCGCTCAGCGTCGCTGAAAAAACCTTAACTCAATAACAACTTTGCCTTTGGGCCAAAAAATGTAAGTTAAAAAGAGTATTGTGAACTCATAATTGTCGCTATAATAACACATTTTTCCCGTTTAAACGGAAACACAACATGATACTTCATTATGTTTATTTAACTCGAGACATTTTTTTTTACTAAAGGAAATATTAATTTAAAATTATTATTAAAATTGTTTGGTTATTTTTAAACTTTTCTTATTATTAATCCCATTTTTAATTTCTAAGGATTAACAAATCTTTATGTAAAAATAAAATATTAAAATTAGACTACTTGGAAATCTTAGAAATTAAAAAAACTATTGATAATAAGAAAAAAAAACAAATAAACAATATTGCATTTAGTCCACTCCTGTCTAGTTTTGAAGATAGTATCTATCTCACTCCACACCTTCTATCTTAACAATAATTACACGACAAAAAGACTCGAATTATTAGCTCCATATGTTTAGATTTGATATTTAGTATGCACTGTTAAAATAAAAAAGGGTAAGATACATCAGTAAATTATACCTTGAAAAGAAGCTCGTGTGGCTTTTAAACCGGTCGGTTGAAAAAAATTAATAAAAACAAAGTTTGTTTTGATATATTTCACTGCTCTTTTTTTTTCATTTCTTGATTTTTTCTAATAGCGGAAATACTGAATTTTGATAACATGTTTTTAGCAGGCTAAGCAGGAAAAATGCTTCTGTGATAGACAACTCTGGCCTCTCCTAGCGATTTAAATATAATTTAAACACTTATCAAGGCTAAGATATCACTTGAATTAATGATATCCAAAGGTAATTGATTGCACATTCGAATATTCGAACCTAAATTACGTTTGAATAAATGTAGTTGTAAAAGTATTTGTTTTTGTTGCATTGCCGTGCTCATTCGAAACCGGTTATTGTATGCAATTAACGCTTAAGCCGTTAAATTTAAGAGGTAATTGTTCATAATCGGCGTGTTTCCTGTATTTGTAATCACGTGTTTAAACTTTTGGTTAAAATTCGATGCATTAAATTAATTTTAAAACTGATTTTAACTCGGTTTGGTTCGATTTTATTTTGGTCAGCAATGGAGAAATTTCACTTTTTTTAAAATTACATTTTAAAAGTAATAATGTTCTATGAAATACCGTCCGGTAAAAAAGAATTTCCGTTACTTATTAGTTGTATAAAAAATATTTTAAAAATTTTAATTTTAAAAAACCTGAAAAAACGGTCATTGCATTGGTCACGCCCCAAATACGTCACGATTAATGTTCATTATCAACTTTGTTCCAAACTATGCTATTTTTATAGAACATTGTCACGAATCTTGACGTCACAACTATCAATGCCAAACATTTCGAGTTTTTCCAGGAACATTTTTTTTTTATTTTCTTTTTTAAAGTTACATTTGAAAAGATTTTTTCACAATATCCATACTGATTTTGGAAATACAATTAATTATTCTAAATTAATTTCATATCTTTTTATCGGTCGTACGTGATACTTCCTTATTGGTCTACGGAGATTATTACGAGTAACAAATGAATTGTTACTACGTCTTTTATCATACCATTTTCCTATAGTTGTAAGTGTAGGCAAAAATAATAGAACGCCACATTTCTATTCTGATATGCATTTCAAGCTTATTCCATTTTTATAAATCTTTTTACAGATTTAATGCCCATTGATTGTGTCTGCTTCCTGCTTTTGAAAATAAACAAGTGTGAGATTTCGGATTGTCCTCGATACGTTACAACTGAGATTGAGAACATTTTGGAGAAGGAAATGTGGAAGTGTGCATTTACAGGGCTTATAACCTGTCATTGGTTGGTTTAAGTGCGCCACTATACGCAATGTATAACATTCACCATTTTGCCAATATTTGAATATCCGTATTTCTTCAATTCTTTCATCTGTTGATTTTAGTGATGTTCCAGTCTTCTGTCTACAAATATTTGGACACACTCAAAATATTATTGATTGGATTATCTGTTTTCCCAAATCGTTTTTGTCGTGCCCCGTCCTATGATAACATGTTTTACCATTCTTTCGTAATCCATAAGTTCCACATAACCAAATAATTTTTGTTATCCTTTATCTCATAAAATACATCGCAGATAAATTCTCAGCCATTTATCCATTTCTTAAGTAGCTATAATTTAAAACGGCGTTTTACTTTTGTTAATATAACCGTTTTATAATTTTGAAAACAAAAATAAAACAATTAATAATTTGAAATAATAATGGGAAATAGCACAATTATTTACCATTTTCATTTTGCGGTTATAATAATTGATATTATCAGGTTCATGAGTAAGTTCCCTATCTGCAATTTTTGAAAAGAATAGATTAGTTTATTTATTTATTTATCATATTACAAGCTTTTATCCGCGGCTTAGCTTGCGTGGCATTAGTTAGAAATTAGTTCTGTCGTTCAACAATAAGAATTTTCACGAGGAAATGTTTTTGCAAAAAATCACGTTGATCGGTTGCTCGATTGCGACGTGAAGGAAACACAAGCATACAAACACTCTTACGCATGTATAATATAAGTATGGAATTATATAATCCTATGTTATGTATGGTACATTCAAACAAGACCATGTCGTGGTGGCCATTTATCAGCTATCATTAACTCCTCACACTATCTGCGACTAATTTCACTGAGGAAAGCAGTCAACAACCTCTTTAAATTGGGGCTCTGTCAACATTTCCACGGTTCTGACATTATTTTTTAATTATTTATTTATACGCCCTTTTTTGGGCTTTTACATTTATTGGTACATACATTCAAGTGCAGCAGTGTGATATAAGTACGCAAATGAAGTTAAAAGTAAGAATAAAATAAGAAAGAATAAAAGAAACAATAAAAAGTCATAATAAGGAAATGTACCCACATAGGTATACAGAAAGATATTTGATATATTTGCATTTGCATATTAACAAAAACAACAACATTCCCTTTCCGCACCTAATGGCGCCTAGGGCACTGCATTGGTACACCAATCGCAGCGTATCTTGATCATTTTTAGTCCAGGGACTACGAAATATTCTAGTGTAAAAACACCCTTTTAAATAAATACTTCATATCAACCATGTCGGGAATCGAGCCCGAGACCTCTTGCATGGTTGGCAAACGCGCTGACCATTACACCACGAGGCCGACCATTTGCATATACATTACATATACGCATACACTTATATACATATATGTATATACACACACATATACGTATTATAGATAGAGATACATTAAATAATAAAGAAACATTTAGTAAAATTTAGTAAATAAAGAATTATATTAAGAAATTTTATGCACATTAGTTTAAAGCCTTTAGAATAATTAAACTATAATTATATATAAAGACAAACGAAATATATTAATTTCGCCATACTCGTTACATAGCCGTTGTAATTTAGGTATTGGTGAATTGACATAATAATTACGACTGCCAGGAGATAAGAAAAAATAAAGTTAGCTGCCGAGTATTTCAAACAGGTACTTCTATGATGATAATGCTAGTTGATTCCGAGCATAGTCAATACGCCATTTGCTTTTTTATATAAATTTAATAAATCATTTGTAATTCTTCTTTTGTAAAGAGTAGACATATTTAGTGTACACGATAAATAATCGTAATAAATATTTTTAGTGAGTACATTAAGTTTGTAGTTGATAAATCTAAAGAATTTACGATGTATTCTTTCTAACTTTTTATTGTAAGTATGGTTTTTGTATGTTTCCTATCTAGGAGTACTGTCTCTGTGATAAAGAAGTTCTAACCATTTGACGAGAAATCAAATCTCCATTGGAACTCTGAGGCTCATAATGATCAGAAACTAATGGGTGTGCATCGCTGTTAGTATGAGTTACCACCGCTGCCTTCAGTAAATATTGCTGTCTGATATCAAGCAATGAATTTTCGCAACCTGCATTTAAAGTTAAAATTACAAATTGTACAATGTTTGATTGTGTCCAAATGCTGGCAGACAGGCTGGATTTCCTCCCTTGGGAGTTGTTCATATTTAAATTTATTTCAACAGAGAGGGAAAACATTTTTGAGAAGGGAATATGGAAGTCTAGGCATTTACAGGGCTTATGACCTGTCATTGGCTGGTTTAAGTGGCCACTTTACACACTTACATATAATTTACACATAATCCTAAATTACAAATTGCACTTAAGGTTTTTCGGAAGTGATTTAAACCACGTAAACCCATTTATATTAAATGCAAGTTTATTTGCATATTATACTTATATTTATCACTAATTGACAGTTACATTGTTTTAAATGTTTTTACAGTTATGCTAACTTTTTGGAGATTCTTAATTTTTGCATGAAACTGACGCTGACGATATTATATGCATAAAATATACCTTAGCAAATATTTGTAAATTTAACATCAGCAATTAGCTTCAAATCTCTAAGATTACTCAAGAAACTTGTCAAACAGAATAATGGTTGCCTCTAACGTATTTTGTATAAATTTGCATAACTGCTGGCCAAATTAAGCCACAAATTATAAATATTTGCTCAGCATAATTCTTTTCGTGCATTCTTTTTCACGTAAACTTTGAGCACACAATTTTTTTTTAACTTTAGTGAAAAATAGGATCATTTAATTTTAAATGTGTACATCGTTTTTAATTTTTAGTAATATGGCATTTAATTTCGCTGTTAAGTGATAAATATCTAATTCGATAATTGCTTTTTTACTCGGTGTTTAAACTATATTTGTTTTATAAAATAAAATAGAATATAAGAAATGCGGAGTATTTAAATCCCTAAATTAAATGTCAGCAATATATCTATCGGGCTTTTGTATTAGGGCAAATACATGTCAAAGAAAATCTACTCTTAGGTCATCTTGAATTGGGTTGTAGCCTCGTGGCTAGTGTTGCGGGCTCACGGATCAGAGTTCCAAGGTACGAACCCCACTCTACCCCAACTTGATTCCCCTTTCTAATAGTGAGTTATCTACAACTGGTTGAAAATAGTCCCAAAATTTAAGCGGTTGGTTAATCCACAAGAACGCTAATATTTCTGTTTTCTAAAAGAAAATATCTACTTTTCTTTTACCATACAAAAATCAACGGATTGATGTTCAAACATAGGAAAAATGGTGAATGTCACACAGTGTGTAAACTTACCACTTTTTCTTTAATTTCACAAAAATACGGAAACATCAGCTTTTTTTTACATTTTCAAAGTAATAAAGGTCTATAAAATACTGCCTGTAAAAATAATATTTTTTTGCTTAGCATTATTAGCATAGAAAATATTTTTTAATTTTGAATTTTGAATTGCCGCAGAAATGGTCATTCAATTGGCCATGCCCCCAATACGTCACAATTCATGTTTATTTGTTCCGACCATACTTATTTGTTAGAAATATAGTCACGAATCTTGAACTGTTAAAAGCCAAACATGTTGCGTTTTTCTAGCGACGTATTTAAAAAAAAGTTTTGTTCAATAATTGATGTATGAAAAATTTCTCCATAATATCCATATTGGTTTTGAAAATACAATTTATTATTCTAAATCCATTTCATATATTTTTATCAGTATTCGTAGTATGTGATATTTCCCTCTGAAGAAATGTGGATGTTCACATTTGGGCAGAATAGTGAATGTTACACAGTGTGTACAGCTATCACTTAAACCAGCCAATGATTAGTCATAAGTTCTGTTAATGACTAGATTTCCATATTACCTTCTCAAAAAAATGATTTTCCATCTCTGTTATAATATTCTAATTTAAAATATCTATTCCTCTGTTGGTGCTTTGGCTCAGTGGATGAGTGGATGGTTTGATAGTGTAATGGTTGCCGGCTACTTATGTACTTTAGTTGACTGTTCGCTTCCCAGCTGACGCATTTCGCTTTTCTCTGTGCACTTAGGCCGTTTCGCCAGATGGCTATTGGACGGCAGCCAGAGTATCAGATCGATAACACACAGATGCACACAATAGCTTCATTCACAGGCTATCTACGCTCCTTCTTTATCGATAGTGATAACAGATATCGAAAGTGCGAACCGGGCTGCGAAATATTAAAGAAATTATAAACGTTACCTACAGTTTTGTGCGGATGAATGCGAACACAGGCAGATTTATGTTAAATATATAATAGTTTTTTTTATATTTTTATTTAAATCTTAAAGTAGGGCACACATATCATACATATTGTTATGTGTGTTCTAATAATAACTTGACCATTATTTTAAATTTTGATATGTTTTTTTCTTCATAAAGAAAAGAAAAAAATTAACTAGCTAGTTTAATAGGTGATACGTCAGCACGTCTGAATTATAGATTCGATCACCTTGACGTTTATTGTACTGTTCATTTTGAGTAATTTATTTATTTATTTAATTAGGTAAAAAAACAGTTTGTACAAAATAAGTTAATTAAGTCAAAATATTTTTTTGTATTATTAGTATCAAGACACCCATGCACACACAAAACAAAATGTTTGTTTGTTGCAAGTTATGTTAAATAAAACAAATGTTGAGGATAAGAAATAAAATAGATGCATAAAAAATGTATAGATGTACGCGTATATCTTTATTTACATTAAAATCAAGATTGAAATGTCACTATCTAAATGTTTGAGTTGTTTCTTCCTCCTTCTTCTTTCCATCCCATCACATCTCCTCTCCTCTTTTCATAGTATTGTGTATTTTTTAAAGCTAATTTTTGTTTTAAATTATAAGTGTAATTTTTTTAGTTAATTTTTGTTTTAAATTGTTATGTAAAATTGTATTCCGTTAAGATATCTATGTACTTGTAATTTTCTCAAACTGAACGGTTAGGGTGATAGGAAGAAATTGCCTTAAGGCCCATTGCCCCTGCATTTATAAAATAGTCCTATACGGGACCAGCACAGTCTGCCACATCTCTCACACATCCGGGTTGTGGGGGGGGGGGGCTCCAGTAGGTAGCTGTCTTCCTCGCAGTCTTTTAAGCCTCAGACTTTCCAGCCAGAGGTCGTCGAGTGCCGTTTTTCCCTCCTTTACGGCTCCTCTCCACACATCTCTGTCCCTGGCAAAATCTTCCCCATAATCAGCGTCAATGCAAAAAGTCTTTATGTCACATTTACAGACATCTTTAATCGCAATCGCTGACCACCGTGGGATCTTTTAGCGTCACAAAGCTCTCCATACATAATATCTTTCGGGATTCGGCCATCCTTCATTCGACTCACATGATCGAGCCATCGCAGGCGTCTTTCTTTTAAGATCGCCATCGCCGAAGACACCTGAGTACGGGTTATTTCATCTGCATTTGTCACTTTGTTCTGCCACGTCACGCCAAGAATACGTCGCAAACATCGCAAATGAAAAGCGTTGATTTTTCTTGTTATCTGTAAGTTAGCCAGGTTTCACCGCTGTATAGGAGCGCACTGAGTACACAGGCTTGATAAACTTGTGCTTTTGTAAATATCGTAAGTTTATCATTTTTGCAAACTCTGTTTTGGAGTTTTCCAAATGTGGTAGCCGCTTCTCGTATTTTACAGTTTATCTTCTGGTCTAACGAACAATCTCCAGAAACTGTGACTCCGAGGTAACAAAACTTTGAACAGACCTGTAGTATTTGACTATAAACTTTAATTTCTGGCCTCTGATCTGTGTCTTGTCTTAAAACAACAGTTTTTTCAAGCTTATTACCATTTAAAAAATTTTGCACGGTGTTGAAAACCGATCTATCAAAAGTTGAGGTTCTTACTCGGAGTGCGCAATAAAGGCAGCATCATCCGCAAATAGCAAATCTTTAATAAGTATATGTCTTCTTTTAGCCTTGCGATGTTGCACTTTTTTTGGCATCACACATCTAGGGGATTTTCGTAGCAGAAACTGCATTATTTGATTTGCAGTGTGGCATAGCGCACCGTCTTGTTGAAACCTGTAACCGGCCAGACCTTTTTCACACATTTATGGGCAGACATAATGAGCCAACATCCACCGATATCGATTCCTATCGACTGTTTCGCCTTCCCTTAAGGAAAATGGCCCGATGATGGTTTTGGCGCAAACGCCGGCCCAAACAGTCACTTTTTGGCCATGTAATGGTGTTTCATAAATGTCGTGTGGAATTTCCGTTTCCCAAAGGTGGCAATTTTGTTTGTTACGGCGTCAGAGAGTGTGAAATGGGCCTCGTCGGTCATAAAAATTTACTTCCAAAAATCAGGTTTAATGTCAGCCATTCGAGCGACTGTTTGGCCGTATTGCAAGCGACGTAAACAGTCTGTCGGTAATGTCCTTTGAGTCAATTGCACTTTATACGGAAGCAAATGCAAATCATCCTTCAAAATGCGCCGCAAAGTGGTTTCACTGGCGCCAAAATGCTGAGCGCAGTGACGATACGGCACATATGGGTTCTCGGCAACACTCTCTCTTATCGCTTCAACCAACTGGTCTTGAGTGTTGATGAACGGCATGTGGACGTTCTCCTACTGCCCCGTGCTCAAGAAAATTCGAAACGACGAATAGTGTTGTCGGACGGTGCTTGTTGGCCACGATATTTTCGACGATATGCACGTTGAGTTGAACGACTATTTTCAATTAACAGCATCATTATTTCGGCGCGTTGTTTCGGTGTGAAGCGATTCACTGAATTGTCTTTTTAAACACATTTTTATTCAAGTCAATCGGTTGATAAATGCCAAAGTTATTCAAGGTTTACATACCGACATAATATATATAGTATATATCAAAATTATGTTCAGGATAGGAAATGATACAGTTTAAAGCAAAATAATATTGATAACAAATAAAAACTCAATGAAGAATAGCACGTTCCAAAATCTAGGTCTTTATCTCTCATCTTTGTGCCTGATATGTTTTTTCAATTATTATAACAATTAGGTATAAATTGAAAGACAGAAGTCCATTTAAAATTGTTGTTTTCTGATGACTAAACAGGACGTTATTCAAAATACATGTAGTGTCATTAAGACATCTAATTGCTATA
>NW_028279777.1:0-68252 GCF_059751315.1 Micrasema longulum
TGCTTTTAGTGATAGCTCTCAATTGATTTCGGCTGGGCTTTATTAGGTCGAAGGCAAACGTTTGCAAGAGCCCATTTCTCAGTTCCTTCGCGTAGTCTGACCAGGTACTTTTTGCCAGAGCATTATTCTCTCCTTCCTGGCCATGACCTAAGCTCGTTACGAGGAGCACATTTGGGCAACCCGCAGTAGGACTCGGGGTTTATTAGGGTTGTCTCGACTCCGAGCCTTGCCAATCCATCAGCTGCCTAGTTACCGTCGACGTCTGGTACCCAAATCAATATTATACTGTTACACTCACCTGCACAATTAAACACCTGTTGGTATTCTGAAGTTGATTTAAAATTCATCTCGACTGAGCTCAGTGCTTTTAGAGCAGTTTGATTTTCTGAGAGAATAAAAATTCTTTGGTTTTTGTATTTTCAACGTTGTTTTCATGTGCGCAGGCATATATGTCGTAGCGTGTCGTTTGGAAGACAGGGAAATAAAGCCTTAGGCTAATGGAAAGCATTTTAGCGTGTCTAACTCTATGTATATATGATGTAACGTTTATCAAATATTCAAAATAACAATGACAAATAATAATCATAATTAAAAAAACATGTATTATTAATTTAAAACAATAAATACTTATGTAACAAGAAATGCAAAGAAACGTTATTTCAATAAACTATTATTAAAAATGTACCATTAATCTAAGAAAGAAAAGTTTTCAAGTAGTAAGGTAGGTCGTTGTAGTGTTTAAGTCCATTATGTAGTATTTTTGACTGTCCTGTGTTTGTCTTTGCTTTTTCAATATGAGAGTGTTGTTGTTGTCTGGTGTTATATTTGTGTATGTCAGCATTTTTGACTAATATTATGTCGTCGTCTTGTATGTTTCCCAGTGTTATTTTGTGCACAGTTTTTAAGGTCTCAATTTTAGTCAAGTAGTTTATGTCAAACTGGTGTGTTTTTTGGTACAGTTCAGTCGTAGAGGTCAGGTAGGGTAGGTTGTATGTTAGTTTAAGAATTTTATTTTGCTGTCTTTGTATTCTTGTTATGTCTGCCTTGTTGCCAGTTCCCCAGAAGGCGATCATGTAACTCAATTTACTTTTGACATAGGCTTCGTACATTATAATTTTTACTTTCTTGGTATAAAATCTTTAATTTTGTAGAAGAGGCTATGTAGTGATGCCATTACTTTAGTGAGTCCGTCTATGTGTTTTGTCCATTTTAATTGTCTGTCTATTGTGAGTCCTAGGTAAATCACATGTTCTAGTTTTTTAAGAGTTTCGTTGTTTATTTTTATGTTCATTTTATGGTTCTTCTTTTGTGTTTCGAAATGTATTATATTGTATTTCTTGGCATTTAGTGTTAAAAAGTATTTGTTTGTCCATTTTAATAGTTTTTGCACGTCATTGTTGATGGTTTTAGTCGTTTCAATGTCATTTTTGTTTTCATATAAAATTCGTAAGTCGACCGCATAGATTGTTTTTTTTCCCATTATGTCACTGTGTCTTATGTCGTTAATGTATATTATATAAAACAATGGTCCTAATATTGATCCCTGAGGTACTCCAAATTGCATTGTTGTTATTTCACTTTTGTGTTCTTCAATTTTCGTAAACTGTTTTCTTCCTTGTAGATAGTTTTTAAATAAAAAGTTTAGTTTGGTTTTAGTTTTTTTTTTACATCTACCTATGTTAAAAACAAAAATCTGCCGACGATTTTAGCGGGTCGCGCGGTTTAGCGGGTTTTTATTTATTTTGGAATGCTTTTTTGTTTCTTGTAAATTTTGGAAGAAATAAACAAAAAAAACACTTTTTAATATTTGCATAGCGTGATTTGATACATCTTTTTTGAAATTGTTGAGAGCATGGCAATATTTGCTTTAACTGACATGCATTTAGTAGGAAAAAGACGTTATATCTATTTTACGGCAATGAAAATAACAAGTTTTATAAATGGTGTGATAATGTAAATAATATCCAGGTTTTATTGTTACGCGTTTGATTAATTTACTTTATCTTTGAACCAAAATCATAATATTTGCCGTGTTCCTAATCATAATACGAATGTCAACTTATGTTTCACTTTTTAAGAGTTTCTTCGGAAGTTGTTGATTTTTCGCGAGAGGTATAAAAACTTTTACTGAATAATTTTCCTTGTAATTTCGAAGAGTTGAATACTTAAATATTTATTTATTCATCACTTTGATCCGCAGAAAACAATTTCTGCGTAAGAAAGCTGTTAAATATACATATTTCTTTAACATTTCGCGTTTTTTATATGGCAAAGCTTTCCAACAAAAAATGATAACATGTACCTACGATTTCATACTCCTCATTAGCATATTTATGTATTTTATTTTTAGATCATAAAATTAAACGTGAGAGTTAATAACCTCAAGCGTTCTTGGGTTCACAAACGTGAACATCTGGTTTTAATTTTTTTCCACCTTTGAAAATGTTTTTTTTAACACTGGCGTTACTCTTGAACAACTGAGTATCACAATGGGGAGTTAACATTTATCTACAAAGTAAAATTAAGTTTTCTGTATGAAAAGCAGAATATGCATGCATTTTTTTTTAAACATGTTCAATTATAGGTTACCGACGAAGATACTTTAATTGCCCATGCAAACATACTAATTTTCGTACACAAATATAGGTTTTTCTTTATAGACAGTCGAAGATAACTCTGTTAACTTCCCATTGTAATCGGGGCCCCGAGTATTTTTAACCGCAAAACCACCATATCGTGGCTTTACCGATATAATGAATTAAGTAATTAAAATAAGTTCCGAGATAATCGCATTCAAAGCTTTGTTGTGTATTTTTTAAACTTTTAAAGAGTAATCTTTATTCTAGGCATATCATAAAATGTAAAATCAGCATCTTGCACCTAGATTTTAAAATATTTGAAATATATGAAGGCTGTTGACTTAATGCATTCTGTAATTATAGCCTTTATATATATTATTTGGCACATTTAACTCTTAAAGGGCTGCGCTAAAAAATCCTTTACAAGCGGTAATGTAACAGCGTGTTAACTCAAGCAAAAGACGGAATGTTTTGAAATTCAGAGATTTGAAAAAAAAACTTGTAGATATTATAAATAATTCATTTTCTATAATTAATAAAAAATATAATTTAATTTGTGATTGTTTTACCAAAATAAATTAAAAATCATAAATACACGGGTCATTTAACAAGCGTGCACTCCCGCTCACTGTCATTAACCGACTGATTGAACGATTTTTTCTTATGCCTCTTTCAAACAAACACCGGCCACAAAACAGCGTCTCTGTCTTCCTCGGTATGAGTTCTATGCTCGTGCTCTTTCTAATACAATTGAACAGCTTTATTGTGGTACTTGCGTCACGCATAGCAAGGATAAATATTTTATAAGTTACTCTGCATCAATTTGGCCATAACCTTTGGAGATCTGAGACAAACCTAGCTACTCAAAAAACTTGTTTTCTTAATAAATTATGAGAGTGGTAAAAATAAACTAAAATGGCCACTTTACACACTGTGTAACATTCAACATTCCCCCCATGTTCAGTTAAACCAGCCAATGACAGTAAATAGACTAAACTTCTATATTCCCCTCTCAAAAATATTTCCCTCTCTGTTACAACAAGCTTAGAAAATCTTTTTTTTTTTACCACTCTTATAATTTATTAAGAAAACAAATTTTTCGAGAAGCTAGGTTTGTCTTAGGTCTCCAGAGGTTATGTCTAAATTTTTGCAAAGTGATTTATATCGTATATTTGAGAATTTTAAGTTAATAACCCAAACAACTTTCTATGTATAAAATTAGCATTGGTTTTTCATTTGAACCGACGTACATTAAATTCAATTCAATTCAATTCATTTATTTAAATATAACATTTACATTACAAACATACATTTAATACGTACATATTATAAAAAAGAAAAAAATACATGAAAGAGATTTATGTCAAAGTAGTAGGAGAATCCTGCTCCGGAAAACCCCTTCGGATACATGGAACAGATCAATTTCCCGAGCGATGTTGTTTAGCATGGCAGTAGCTCTTCCAACAGGCATAACCATCGGCAGGTTGGTCCTGTATATCGGAATATGAAACAATCTATGCTGACGCTCTCTAAGGTAATTATCAGGAACATACAAACCAATGATCATCATAATCTCAGAATTATCGACAATACCGCGCAACAATCGATAAAAATGTGTAGTCAAATACAGTCTTCTAGTCTCTAAACTGTTGTAGCCAAGCATACCCTGGAGAAACTCGATCTGATAAAGCCAAGGATAATACCCGCACTTTCTCATGTAGAGATATCTCAGAAACTTCTTTTGGAATTTCTCTATCATAAGAGAGTACTTCAGTTCATGTGGCCCCCAAATCATCGAGCCACTCTCTAGTCTATTTCGCACCAAAGAGTTGTAAAGTATAAAAAAACTGTAATAAGCGTCTTTATTTTCTTTTCCGCAACCAATGTTACATGGGGCACTGCACACGTAAACTAAATGCAGAGTTGTTTAATCTGTTACATGAATGTAAGGTGATCAGTCTTACGCTTCGGGTGCCAGTCTAGGCAATGAAATATTGCTGTTCAAAAAAATATTTAAATAAATATTTCACCTTCACCCTACCAGAAATCGAACACTGAATCTCAAAAATGGAAGGCAAACGCTTCAAATACTACATGACGAGGCCGACTTGTCTCCTCTTTATTTCCTTGTTCAGGATTTTTGCCTGAGGTAGCCATCGAGCCAAAAATGTTCTGCTCGATGCCAGGGTTCTGGTTCTATTTTACGCACATTGTATTATTGATCCACCTTGACACATAAAAAAAAACATGTTGTATGAATCGATATTTATAATTGGGTTACAGTTTGTTTACAAAACAAAATAAATCAGAATTGAATACGAGGCAAATTAGACAAATTGGGGTAAAGTAGCCTAAAAAGTAACAAAAATCGAAAAAAAAATCCTACGAAATTATTTACATTCTAGAAATATTTCCGTTTCACCATTTACTTCTAAATAAGTCAGAAAAAATTGTATCACAAAAGCGTTTTCTTTTTTTTTGCAATATAAACAAAGAGGTTCTCAGGTAGTTTTAACCAAAATAAGCCAACTACAAATCCATAAATCTGGAAGAGAGCTACGTGGGTCGGAACATTTGTATGTAAATGGGATTTTTTAACCCTTCCTTCCCGACGATGTGTAGCCAGTACACATTGCATCTAACAACTTTATTTATTTAACACTTTTTTTATTTATAAATCATATAACACAAGGTTATTTACAAGTAAATTACGTTGAATTACATTCCCAGGAGTTACAACAACTCAATTCGTGAAATAAATAAAATTAAAATTTATAAAATAACACATGTTGAGAACAAAGAAACAAAGCAAGTTCAACACCTTTATAACTAAATATAGCACAACAATATATATACGCCAAAAACCTTTTCTTACACAAGCAGAATAAATATATTAAAAAAACCCTTTTAAGAATAAAAAAAAGTAGTGAATCTACTAAGGGAGATAAGGTCATTAACATCACATGCCATGCAGATGATACTGCCATAGTGATGATGAGAACATATCCATCTCAATTAGTAAACATCTGGATGCCTAAGAAATGTCGTATAGAACAATGAACACATGATTATTGGAAACATAATTCGAATATACAAAACGCGTGTCAGACCAAATCATGGTTTATACAACAGAGGCGAGGAATGATAGAGAGAAAATAAAAAATACAAAAAAACAAAATATATGCAGATGAAGATAGCGTTCATAATCGAGGCACTGGACAACACGCTTAATAGTATTATACATAATCTGTACTATATCTAGCAGCAATCTCCTTCAATGGTCTCTTCCCTTAGACAAAATCCAAACTTGTACACCTCTCCTGAAAATGTCCTTCGTTTTAGAGAACTAAATATGTTTATTGAGGACATTGAACACTTTCGGGGCCACAAAAGAGAAATTTCTCTGAGCGGAAATGTTTTTTATGACAATTAAATATGACATTCTTTTTTTCAGCAAGACTACATTATGTAAAGTTTCTAGTGATAGCTCTCAATTGATTTCGGCTGGGCTTTATTAGGTCGAAGGCAAACGTTTGCAAGAGCCCATTTCTCAGTTCCTTCGCGTAGTCTGACCAGGTACTTTTTGCCAGAGCATTATTCTCTCCTTCCTGGCCATGACCTAAGCTCGTTACGAGGAGCACATTTGGGCAACCCGCAGTAGGACTCGGGGTTTATTAGGGTTGTCTCGACTCCGAGCCTTGCCAATCCATCAGCTGCCTAGTTACCGTCGACGTCTGGTACCCAAATCAATATTATACTGTTACACTCACCTGCACAATTAAACACCTGTTGGTATTCTGAAGTTGATTTAAAATTCATCTCGACTGAGCTCAGTGCTTTTAGAGCAGTTTGATTTTCTGAGAGAATAAAAATTCTTTGGTTTTTGTATTTTCAACGTTGTTTTCATGTGCGCAGGCATATATGTCGTAGCGTGTCGTTTGGAAGACAGGGAAATAAAGCCTTAGGCTAATGGAAAGCATTTTAGCGTGTCTAACTCTATGTATATATGATGTAACGTTTATCAAATATTCAAAATAACAATGACAAATAATAATCATAATTAAAAAAACATGTATTATTAATTTAAAACAATAAATACTTATGTAACAAGAAATGCAAAGAAACGTTATTTCAATAAACTATTATTAAAAATGTACCATTAATCTAAGAAAGAAAAGTTTTCAAGTAGTAAGGTAGGTCGTTGTAGTGTTTAAGTCCATTATGTAGTATTTTTGACTGTCCTGTGTTTGTCTTTGCTTTTTCAATATGAGAGTGTTGTTGTTGTCTGGTGTTATATTTGTGTATGTCAGCATTTTTGACTAATATTATGTCGTCGTCTTGTATGTTTCCCAGTGTTATTTTGTGCACAGTTTTTAAGGTCTCAATTTTAGTCAAGTAGTTTATGTCAAACTGGTGTGTTTTTTGGTACAGTTCAGTCGTAGAGGTCAGGTAGGGTAGGTTGTATGTTAGTTTAAGAATTTTATTTTGCTGTCTTTGTATTCTTGTTATGTCTGCCTTGTTGCCAGTTCCCCAGAAGGCGATCATGTAACTCAATTTACTTTTGACATAGGCTTCGTACATTATAATTTTTACTTTCTTGGTATAAAATCTTTAATTTTGTAGAAGAGGCTATGTAGTGATGCCATTACTTTAGTGAGTCCGTCTATGTGTTTTGTCCATTTTAATTGTCTGTCTATTGTGAGTCCTAGGTAAATCACATGTTCTAGTTTTTTAAGAGTTTCGTTGTTTATTTTTATGTTCATTTTATGGTTCTTCTTTTGTGTTTCGAAATGTATTATATTGTATTTCTTGGCATTTAGTGTTAAAAAGTATTTGTTTGTCCATTTTAATAGTTTTTGCACGTCATTGTTGATGGTTTTAGTCGTTTCAATGTCATTTTTGTTTTCATATAAAATTCGTAAGTCGACCGCATAGATTGTTTTTTTTCCCATTATGTCACTGTGTCTTATGTCGTTAATGTATATTATATAAAACAATGGTCCTAATATTGATCCCTGAGGTACTCCAAATTGCATTGTTGTTATTTCACTTTTGTGTTCTTCAATTTTCGTAAACTGTTTTCTTCCTTGTAGATAGTTTTTAAATAAAAAGTTTAGTTTGGTTTTAGTTTTTTTTTTACATCTACCTATGTTAAAAACAAAAATCTGCCGACGATTTTAGCGGGTCGCGCGGTTTAGCGGGTTTTTATTTATTTTGGAATGCTTTTTTGTTTCTTGTAAATTTTGGAAGAAATAAACAAAAAAAACACTTTTTAATATTTGCATAGCGTGATTTGATACATCTTTTTTGAAATTGTTGAGAGCATGGCAATATTTGCTTTAACTGACATGCATTTAGTAGGAAAAAGACGTTATATCTATTTTACGGCAATGAAAATAACAAGTTTTATAAATGGTGTGATAATGTAAATAATATCCAGGTTTTATTGTTACGCGTTTGATTAATTTACTTTATCTTTGAACCAAAATCATAATATTTGCCGTGTTCCTAATCATAATACGAATGTCAACTTATGTTTCACTTTTTAAGAGTTTCTTCGGAAGTTGTTGATTTTTCGCGAGAGGTATAAAAACTTTTACTGAATAATTTTCCTTGTAATTTCGAAGAGTTGAATACTTAAATATTTATTTATTCATCACTTTGATCCGCAGAAAACAATTTCTGCGTAAGAAAGCTGTTAAATATACATATTTCTTTAACATTTCGCGTTTTTTATATGGCAAAGCTTTCCAACAAAAAATGATAACATGTACCTACGATTTCATACTCCTCATTAGCATATTTATGTATTTTATTTTTAGATCATAAAATTAAACGTGAGAGTTAATAACCTCAAGCGTTCTTGGGTTCACAAACGTGAACATCTGGTTTTAATTTTTTTCCACCTTTGAAAATGTTTTTTTTAACACTGGCGTTACTCTTGAACAACTGAGTATCACAATGGGGAGTTAACATTTATCTACAAAGTAAAATTAAGTTTTCTGTATGAAAAGCAGAATATGCATGCATTTTTTTTTAAACATGTTCAATTATAGGTTACCGACGAAGATACTTTAATTGCCCATGCAAACATACTAATTTTCGTACACAAATATAGGTTTTTCTTTATAGACAGTCGAAGATAACTCTGTTAACTTCCCATTGTAATCGGGGCCCCGAGTATTTTTAACCGCAAAACCACCATATCGTGGCTTTACCGATATAATGAATTAAGTAATTAAAATAAGTTCCGAGATAATCGCATTCAAAGCTTTGTTGTGTATTTTTTAAACTTTTAAAGAGTAATCTTTATTCTAGGCATATCATAAAATGTAAAATCAGCATCTTGCACCTAGATTTTAAAATATTTGAAATATATGAAGGCTGTTGACTTAATGCATTCTGTAATTATAGCCTTTATATATATTATTTGGCACATTTAACTCTTAAAGGGCTGCGCTAAAAAATCCTTTACAAGCGGTAATGTAACAGCGTGTTAACTCAAGCAAAAGACGGAATGTTTTGAAATTCAGAGATTTGAAAAAAAAACTTGTAGATATTATAAATAATTCATTTTCTATAATTAATAAAAAATATAATTTAATTTGTGATTGTTTTACCAAAATAAATTAAAAATCATAAATACACGGGTCATTTAACAAGCGTGCACTCCCGCTCACTGTCATTAACCGACTGATTGAACGATTTTTTCTTATGCCTCTTTCAAACAAACACCGGCCACAAAACAGCGTCTCTGTCTTCCTCGGTATGAGTTCTATGCTCGTGCTCTTTCTAATACAATTGAACAGCTTTATTGTGGTACTTGCGTCACGCATAGCAAGGATAAATATTTTATAAGTTACTCTGCATCAATTTGGCCATAACCTTTGGAGATCTGAGACAAACCTAGCTACTCAAAAAACTTGTTTTCTTAATAAATTATGAGAGTGGTAAAAATAAACTAAAATGGCCACTTTACACACTGTGTAACATTCAACATTCCCCCCATGTTCAGTTAAACCAGCCAATGACAGTAAATAGACTAAACTTCTATATTCCCCTCTCAAAAATATTTCCCTCTCTGTTACAACAAGCTTAGAAAATCTTTTTTTTTTTACCACTCTTATAATTTATTAAGAAAACAAATTTTTCGAGAAGCTAGGTTTGTCTTAGGTCTCCAGAGGTTATGTCTAAATTTTTGCAAAGTGATTTATATCGTATATTTGAGAATTTTAAGTTAATAACCCAAACAACTTTCTATGTATAAAATTAGCATTGGTTTTTCATTTGAACCGACGTACATTAAATTCAATTCAATTCAATTCATTTATTTAAATATAACATTTACATTACAAACATACATTTAATACGTACATATTATAAAAAAGAAAAAAATACATGAAAGAGATTTATGTCAAAGTAGTAGGAGAATCCTGCTCCGGAAAACCCCTTCGGATACATGGAACAGATCAATTTCCCGAGCGATGTTGTTTAGCATGGCAGTAGCTCTTCCAACAGGCATAACCATCGGCAGGTTGGTCCTGTATATCGGAATATGAAACAATCTATGCTGACGCTCTCTAAGGTAATTATCAGGAACATACAAACCAATGATCATCATAATCTCAGAATTATCGACAATACCGCGCAACAATCGATAAAAATGTGTAGTCAAATACAGTCTTCTAGTCTCTAAACTGTTGTAGCCAAGCATACCCTGGAGAAACTCGATCTGATAAAGCCAAGGATAATACCCGCACTTTCTCATGTAGAGATATCTCAGAAACTTCTTTTGGAATTTCTCTATCATAAGAGAGTACTTCAGTTCATGTGGCCCCCAAATCATCGAGCCACTCTCTAGTCTATTTCGCACCAAAGAGTTGTAAAGTATAAAAAAACTGTAATAAGCGTCTTTATTTTCTTTTCCGCAACCAATGTTACATGGGGCACTGCACACGTAAACTAAATGCAGAGTTGTTTAATCTGTTACATGAATGTAAGGTGATCAGTCTTACGCTTCGGGTGCCAGTCTAGGCAATGAAATATTGCTGTTCAAAAAAATATTTAAATAAATATTTCACCTTCACCCTACCAGAAATCGAACACTGAATCTCAAAAATGGAAGGCAAACGCTTCAAATACTACATGACGAGGCCGACTTGTCTCCTCTTTATTTCCTTGTTCAGGATTTTTGCCTGAGGTAGCCATCGAGCCAAAAATGTTCTGCTCGATGCCAGGGTTCTGGTTCTATTTTACGCACATTGTATTATTGATCCACCTTGACACATAAAAAAAAACATGTTGTATGAATCGATATTTATAATTGGGTTACAGTTTGTTTACAAAACAAAATAAATCAGAATTGAATACGAGGCAAATTAGACAAATTGGGGTAAAGTAGCCTAAAAAGTAACAAAAATCGAAAAAAAAATCCTACGAAATTATTTACATTCTAGAAATATTTCCGTTTCACCATTTACTTCTAAATAAGTCAGAAAAAATTGTATCACAAAAGCGTTTTCTTTTTTTTTGCAATATAAACAAAGAGGTTCTCAGGTAGTTTTAACCAAAATAAGCCAACTACAAATCCATAAATCTGGAAGAGAGCTACGTGGGTCGGAACATTTGTATGTAAATGGGATTTTTTAACCCTTCCTTCCCGACGATGTGTAGCCAGTACACATTGCATCTAACAACTTTATTTATTTAACACTTTTTTTATTTATAAATCATATAACACAAGGTTATTTACAAGTAAATTACGTTGAATTACATTCCCAGGAGTTACAACAACTCAATTCGTGAAATAAATAAAATTAAAATTTATAAAATAACACATGTTGAGAACAAAGAAACAAAGCAAGTTCAACACCTTTATAACTAAATATAGCACAACAATATATATACGCCAAAAACCTTTTCTTACACAAGCAGAATAAATATATTAAAAAAACCCTTTTAAGAATAAAAAAAAGTAGTGAATCTACTAAGGGAGATAAGGTCATTAACATCACATGCCATGCAGATGATACTGCCATAGTGATGATGAGAACATATCCATCTCAATTAGTAAACATCTGGATGCCTAAGAAATGTCGTATAGAACAATGAACACATGATTATTGGAAACATAATTCGAATATACAAAACGCGTGTCAGACCAAATCATGGTTTATACAACAGAGGCGAGGAATGATAGAGAGAAAATAAAAAATACAAAAAAACAAAATATATGCAGATGAAGATAGCGTTCATAATCGAGGCACTGGACAACACGCTTAATAGTATTATACATAATCTGTACTATATCTAGCAGCAATCTCCTTCAATGGTCTCTTCCCTTAGACAAAATCCAAACTTGTACACCTCTCCTGAAAATGTCCTTCGTTTTAGAGAACTAAATATGTTTATTGAGGACATTGAACACTTTCGGGGCCACAAAAGAGAAATTTCTCTGAGCGGAAATGTTTTTTATGACAATTAAATATGACATTCTTTTTTTCAGCAAGACTACATTATGTAAAGTTTCTAGTGATAGCTCTCAATTGATTTCGGCTGGGCTTTATTAGGTCGAAGGCAAACGTTTGCAAGAGCCCATTTCTCAGTTCCTTCGCGTAGTCTGACCAGGTACTTTTTGCCAGAGCATTATTCTCTCCTTCCTGGCCATGACCTAAGCTCGTTACGAGGAGCACATTTGGGCAACCCGCAGTAGGACTCGGGGTTTATTAGGGTTGTCTCGACTCCGAGCCTTGCCAATCCATCAGCTGCCTAGTTACCGTCGACGTCTGGTACCCAAATCAATATTATACTGTTACACTCACCTGCACAATTAAACACCTGTTGGTATTCTGAAGTTGATTTAAAATTCATCTCGACTGAGCTCAGTGCTTTTAGAGCAGTTTGATTGTCTGAGAGAATAAAAATTCTTTGGTTTTTGTATTTTCAACGTTGTTTTCATGTGCGCAGGCATATATGTCGTAGCGTGTCGTTTGGAAGACAGGGAAATAAAGCCTTAGGCTAATGGAAAGCATTTTAGCGGGTCTAACTCTATGTATATATGATGTAACGTTTATCAAATATTCAAAATAACAATGACAAATAATAATCATAATTAAAAAAACATGTATTATTAATTTAAAACAATAAATACTTATGTAACAAGAATTGCAAAGTAACGTTATTTCAATAAACTATTATTAAAAATGTACTATTAATCTAAGAAAGAGAACAAAATATTTTTCAAGGTTAATAAAAATATATAGATGTTTACAATATTTTAAGCTTGACCAAATGTTTGTAGACAAACCCAGTCTTTTAACAGACAAACTGGTCCAAGAAGTTTTAAAAATTGAAAATGGTTTTCAGGCGTTGCCTAGTATGAGAAATAATTCGATCAAATAAATCTCTTCACAACAATAAAGGTTTCAGCTCTCTTGCTTCAATAAAATCAACATTGAAAGCATCCACCATATACCCGAATCCGTTTTAAAGACTAAATGTCTTTCTTCGGATTCACTCATACAAGCAAGCATTTTTTTTAATTACGAATTTATTATATTTCATCCTTTACTAACCAAATTCAGTAAAGAAAAGCGAGAACAAATATTTACATTATAATAAACATATACAATAAAATCAACAGATGTAAGAATCGGAGATATAAGAATGTTCGAACATAGGCAAAATGGTGAATATTACACAGTGTGGAAAGTGGCCACTTAAACCAGCCAACGACAGGGCATAAGCCCTGTAAATGCCTAGACTTTTATATTTTACTTTTCTAAAATGTTCTCCATCTCTGTTATAATTTGTTAATATAGGTATTTAACGCAATGTCAGCGATAATTTAAAGCAAATCTCAGAATCGAAAAATAATTGATGAACTAATTTTTAACAATGTTTTGAGTTTGCCAGATGTTTGTTGATAGACTGAATTTCCTCCCTACGGGGTTATTTCGATGTAAATTTGTTACAACAGAGAGGGAAATTATTTTTAAGAAGGGAATATGAAAGCCTAATCCAATCCTATCTATAAATGTTAGAATTGGAGTTCAGATTCAAACATTTGGACATATTTAAAACATTATTGATTTAACTAATTTACGTCGACTTTTAATTGCCCAAAAAACCATCGCTAAAATTATATTTAAAAAACCTAGAACTTGCCCTTCAAATTTAATTTTAAAAGACAAGATATACCCTCAATTGATGACATCTTTAAAAAGGCAGCTATCATACAATTTTCAAAAAAAAAAAACCCACTAATTTACAAAATTCTCGAAACTCTAGATTTCCAAATACTTTAACTTTATACAGATGCAATACAACTGCAATATACAATGCAATACATCTTTAAAATATTTTTCAAATGTTAGAAGAAAAACTTAAATAATCTTCCGGAAATCTTAAAATCAATACTAAATATTTAAATGTTTGCAATTGGTTGCTGCACATCGATAAGGACGAGGTTGTTAATTTTTTTAAAGTTCGAGTTTAGCAAAAATTTACAAATCTGCTTTCCTTCCATACTTTTACTTTTATTTGCTTTTATATATCTTGATATTTTATGTTTTTTTCATTATGTATGTTTGTATAATTGAATTTAGTACGTACTATTATTCGGCATATGATTTATTGCTCCTATTTCTTTATAGTATTGAGTGAGTTCTTAGAAAACATATCTCAATTATCATTTCAATTATGTTTTTATATAAATATTCTTTTTCTGTTGATTTCAATGATACTCTTATTTAGTTTTTTTTTAATACTACTATATTTAACTATTATTTTGTTGATTTTAATGATACCATTATTTTGTACATTTTATTATGTGTGATTCCTAATTTGTATAATTTATAATTAAAAAATATTTCTGATTATCTTTTGTGCATTGTATTCTTTGGAATTCTATTATTTATTACATTTACCTTTTTTCTAGATTGTTATTCTATGTCATTATAATTAAATTTTTTAAAAATTACTATGTATTTTATCGTTATTTATTGTGGCTTGACACGGGCATAGCCTAAAAAGCCTTAATAAGTTCGTTTATATTTAAACTAGTGTAATTTTTAATGAATAAATAAATAAATAAACATTTCAATCTAAATTTTAAAAACACGTGAGACCCACCCTAGCCTGAACTCCATACGGTAGAAAATTGTGTATCTTTTTAGATATAATATCTAATTTTTAGGAGTCTGTTTAAGATAATAAACATGAAATGTAAATAAAATATATGTATATAGATACATAAAGTACTACCTCTCTAAACACGAGTTGTCACTTTATTGGAGCAATAAAAACATTATTATTAATTTTGTATATACCAACCATTTTGTATTTTTATATTTATTTTATCAAGATTTTGTAAATTTATTTTTTATTTTCAAACTAACTGGTTTTAGAAGAAGTATAAAAATTAGAAAATTATTTTCAGGCATTGCCTAGTAGGTGAACTTATTATTATTGTCTAATAGGTAAATTATTGTAACAGAGAGGGAAAACACTCCTGAAAAGGGATATGGACGTTTAAGCATTTACTGGGTCTAAGACCTGTGATTGTCTGGTTACAGTGGCCATTTTACAAAATGTGTAACACTCACCGTTCTGCTGTGTTTAAACATCTACATTTCCTTAACTCTTTCATATGTTGGATGAATCTCACCCACGCGATAAAGGTTTTTAGCTCTTTTACTTCACAAAAGTCAACCTTACAAAGTGTGTAAAATACAACCGGTGACATGCCATAGACTCTGTAAATGCCTAGACTTCCATATTCCTTTTGAGGAGTGTTTTCCTCTTGCAATAAATTTATGTTTAAATAACTCCCAGAGATCCAGCCTGATTGTTGATATGTATGTACATTAAATTAATTAAAAATACTTATTTTTTTCTTTTCAGAAAGCCGAGTCTCCTTGGAAACAAGCCCCAAACATTAAAATAAAATTCGCGATAAAATTAATAATTAAATTAATGATAATGTGAAGTGTTCCTGGGATTTGTTCAAAAAGTTTTTTTGATTGTTCAGAGAGTTTTGAAAGTCATAGTGTTCGATTTGTGATGAAATTCTATACTAGAATAAAATATGTATAGAATAAAAAATAGCAGACCAATTTATGGAGAAACTGGCATCAGAATCGGGAAGGATGGGCGTCGCTCCCGACAAAAAAGGACTAAAAAATATGTGAACCGTTTAGAACATTATTTGGTCTCCAATTCGTAAATTTTAATTGTTATTCGAAGCAATAAAATAATTTTAAAAAAGCGCGCGATTGAAAGACAATTGTATACCGGGTGAACAGTTCATCAGAAGCTCATCTATAAGGTCAGTATTTATTTATTTATTAACGGACTTAGCCCGTTCAAAAAATGATGGTAAACACATACCCTTATAATATACACAGGCACAATTGAATCAAAACATAAATAAATAAAATTAAACAATGTTTTGTGCATGTCCAAATGCTTGCAGACTGGCTGGATTCCCTCCTTTTGCCAGGGAGTTATTCTTATTTGATGTAGATGTTCAAACATAGGCAGAATGGTGAATGTTACGCAGAGCGTTTAGAGACCACTGAAACCAGTCATTTACAGGGCATAAGCCATAATACTTCGTCCGCAAACCAAAGAACAAAACCGAAAACCATTTTAAAGACCATGGGTCTTTATATTGGTTTTGCACACGCAACGAGTTACTCTTTTAATTTGTTCAATATATCACGATTTTAATTGAATTTACCTCTACTACTTTCACTGTGAGTTTGGCAAATAATATGGAGAACCTTTGTTGGATATTGTCATCCTCATGACGATATTGCAAACACAAACACGGGTGGCAGCATAAACTGTATTTACTTGCATCACAAAAGCCTAACATGTGTCCATTATTGTTATTCTATAAATTTAATAACATCAGATTGGATTATTAGTATCATTATGTTAAAATAACTCCGACACTTTTGATTTAAGTTGTTAACTCTCCTAAAATACTGCAATGATAATTTCCCTTGTTTAAATGTCTCCAAATGCTACAAAGTGACCTTTACCAGAAATAACATAAAAATACCATCCTTTTACCTTGTAAATGCATGAAGTAGACTGTATTCGTGACCTTGGTGTATATTTGGATAAAAAATTGACATATGAAGAACATATAGAGAAGACAATAAGCAAAGCTTACAAAACATTGGGCTTTATAATAAGAGTCTGTAAGCCTTTTAAACAATCCGCAGACATTAAAAACACTCTATTTTGCACATGTACGCAGTATCCTTGAATATTGTTCCACTGTCTGGTCTCCTCAAAATTCCAAATATATTAACATACTACAACAGAGATGAAGAACATTTAAGAGAAGGTAATATTGAAGTCTAGGCATCTACAGGGCTTATGACCTATCAATGGCTGGTTTAAGTAGCGACTTTACACACTGTGTAACATTCACCATTCTGCCTATATTTGAACATCTATATTCCTTCAATTCTTTCATCTGTTGATGTTTGAGAAGTTAAAGAGCTGAAACCTTTATTTATGCGGGTGAGATTCATATAATTGAATTATTTCACCTACATACTAGGCAACGCCTGAAAATATTATTTTTTCAATTTCTATACTTCTTCATGGACCAGGTAATTTATCAACAATATTTTAAGTTTGTCCAAATTTTTGTAGACAAGGACTGGATTCAACTCCCTGGGGAGCTGTTTATATTAATCATCTCTGTTGTATTATGTTAATATAAACAGCTCCCCAGGGAGTTGAATCCAGTCCTTGTCTACAAAAATTTGGACAACCTCAAAATATTGTTCCAAATATATTACAAGAATTGAAAGTATTCGAAAAAAATTTGAATCACCTAAACTATCGTCAACATTTACATTTCAATAACTATAAAGAAGCTCCAGTACATCACAAAATCGATTCCTTACAATCTAGAAGAATCATCAATGATACCGGTTTCCTTTACAAAATATGCAATAATAACTTAGATTGCCCTCAACTGCTTCAGAAAATTAAAATTCGCATCCCTCAACGTACAACTCGGCTGCAACAATTATTTCATGTTGGTATTTCAAGCACGAATAATAATAAGAATGCACCTTTGCCCAGAATTCTAAATAATTATAACACGTTTTTTGCTGAAATAGATATATATTTCCTCACTTTAAACAAATTTAAAGAAAATGCTAGAACCCTAATAAAAAATAATGATTATAATTTAATCTAACTGTGCCTACCTTATATTTTTATTTTTTTGTAAACTTTAATATTGTAATTATTTTCTCTTGTTTGAAAGAAGAAAGAAGTGAGGACTGATATCTTCGTATTACTCTGTATGGATCCGCCGGTGAAAGGATTTTTAAGACCGAGTAAACAAAAAACTTTTTCTTTTATTTTTTTTATTGTTTCATTTTTATTATTGTTTTATTTTATTTTTTAAGTGTGGAATGATGCGGAGTGGCTATTTCAATGTACGCTTTTTTTCTTCTTTTTTGACATTGTATTTAGTAATGTATAGAAAACTATAATTGGCCTATAATTTTTGTTTATTTGTAAATAATTTTTTTTGTTGTAATTTCTGTTGTTTTCTTTTAATAAATAAAATGAAATAAAATAATAACTTACTGAGCACAATGCGATGTTTGTTCTAGATGGAGGAAGAGCTGGCGCTTGCGCTGGAGCCGTCCGCGGAGCCAGCCGCGGAGCCGGCGGCCGACTGGACGGAGTCCGTGGGGCTCGCGGCCAAGGGCTTCGCCATGCTGTTCGTCATCGTGGCCTCCATCCTCGGGAACCTGCTCGTCATCGTGTCCGTCATGCGCCACCGCAAGCTGCGCGTCATCACCAACTACTTCGTGGTCTCCCTCGCCCTCGCCGACATGCTGGTCGCCCTCGTGGCCATGTCTTTCAACGCCAGCGTGCAGCTCACGGGCCGCTGGATGTTCGGCTCCGTCATGTGCGATATCTGGAACTCCACCGACGTGTACTTTTCCACCGCTTCTATCCTCCACCTGTGCTGCATCAGCGTGGATAGATACTACGCCATCGTCAAGCCGCTCAAGTACCCGATCAACATGACCAAGAAAGTGGTGGCGGTCATGTTGTTGAACACGTGGTTATCCCCCGCTATCATATCGTTCCTGCCGATCCGGATGGGGTGGTACACGACGGAAGACCATCTTTCGTACCTGTCGGAGCATCCCGAGGTGTGCGACTTCAAAGTCAACAAGGTGTACGCCGTCTTCAGCAGTTCGATTTCGTTCTGGATCCCTTGCACGATCATGATCTTCACGTATTTGGCCATTTTCCGGGAGGCGAACAGGCAAGAGAAGGCCATGCACCTGCGGCAGGGGAACGCCATGCTGATGCACAGGAACTCTCGCGATATTCCTCACGACAACGGGCTGAACCACGGGACCCCGAGTCGCGACCGCTCCATCAGCAAGATGAAGCGCGAGCACAAGGCGGCCAGGACGCTGGGGATTATAATGGGGGTGTTCATACTGTGCTGGCTGCCCTTCTTCCTGTGGTACGTGTCCGTGAGCGTGTGCGGGGAGGCTTGCTTCTGTCCGGAGCCGGTGGTGGCGCTGCTCTTCTGGATCGGCTACTTCAACTCCACGCTCAACCCGCTGATCTACGCCTACTTCAACCGGGACTTCCGAGAGGCGTTCCGGAGCACGCTGCGCAGCGTGTTCTGCGCGTCGTGCCGGCGCTCGTCGGGCGACCTGGAGGCGCTGGCCCGCGCCCGGCGGGGCTCGGAGCCGCCCGCCAGCCTCTAGCCCGCGCGCTGCCCTCCGCCGCCCGTAGAGGACACGAGCCTCTAGGCACGACAAGGGAAACACACTGCGCTGCATCGAAAATATTACTTAATGTGAAACCTCAGTGGTTATAATGAAAGCAATCTACGAATAAGCGTTTTAGGTGAAATATTATACATATGTATATATTTTAGTCATACTATTATAGCCCGAGTGTCGTCAGAAGATGCTCCGAAAGGTGGGGGTGATTGGTCCGGCCAAATTGCGATTTTCCTTTAAAATTCTCGCATTTAGAACAACATTATTTTTAAGTAAATATAATATTTCCTTTAATAAGTTACGTCAGGGAAAGCGATACCAGGGTTCGCCAAGAAAGTTTTTTATGATATTGACATATTATTGATCATCAAGAGGATGGGCGATCTCACTTTTCTTCATACAAACGTATTCCCGTATTTTCTCCCTTCAGAGATGTGTTTTTTATTTAAAAAATTAATATGTGATTTACGCAAATATTTTATTTTGAAAGCCATTTTTAACGAGTTGCAAATAACTCACTATTGAAAATGGGAATGGTATTCGAACCACGGACCATTGATCCGTGAGTCCGAGACACTAGCCACAGGACTACAAACCGACACTAAAACACCGAATTTATTTGCACACGATAGATATCTACCATTGGCGTGTCCCTATAGTTTGTTTTAGTTTGATAAATTGTCTTTTATGGAAGCTAAGACCATCCAACAACCTTCAAAAGCGTCCAGTTGGATCCACTGTCTTCGGGCATACTTTTTACAAATATGAAATATGTTAACTATTTTTTTAAATCAAAACCCCTTAAAACGAAAATTTTTTTTCTTTAAAAAATCTAAACTGGTTCACTTTTGTGGTGCGAAAATCGGGAATACAAGATTTGTCTTTATACGTTAGGCATAAGCAGTCTGACGTGCTGTCTTTTTTTACAATATTCGGGGAGGCATGTGCGAGAGGGTGACAGAAAAACTGTTTTCAAATCCTTTTCACCAAACCACTCTTGACAACATTTCGAAATAGATATAGTTTTTTTTTTCAGTTTCAGTGCTGCAAAATAGCGTTTATTTGATATTTTTTAATCACATATCACAATTTGTTATCCTTTAAGTCTAAAGACTTTTCGGTGGGACACATTTTTTTTAAGACAGGTTTTCATCAACACTATTATTTTTATATTATACATATTAATTTATTACCGTTTAACAGACACTATAGCGTATTTAGAAGATATTTCTTAAGTTTTTTTTCATTTGAAGATCTTTCATGTTAATGATGGTTTGTCAACCTTGGAATAACGTAATTCAATGTTCGTACTCCGAAGTCATTTGTAATTCGGGGAACGACCAGTAGCTCAATCACAAATAACTATTGACGTGCTAATAAGCGACTTGATAACAATTTCTCACCATAGTTATTTATCGTATTCGCGATCACAATGGAACATGCGCGAACACCTTATATCAAATGTCAAAATATTTACGTTTCGCGACGTATAATCCTGCTGCGCAATCACATATTTGAATTTCACCGGTGTAAATATGGAAAATATTCCAGTTCTATACTGTATATATTTACATTTTTTTATTTATTTATTTATAATTTATTATGCTATTTATTGCATTTAGCCGGCGGTTGATAAGCCAGATGTCAAGAAAAGCAGTCGCCATGGTAATTGTAATTTAATTTTCACTTTTTTGTATTGGATACTTCTTCTTACTATTTTGCAAAGGAAATATATTGTATTATTTTTTATAGTAAACGCCGATTTTTTGCCAATAAACTGTATTTATTTACGAGGAAAACAAAAAACAAACTGACACGAGCGTTTACTTAGAGATTACACACGCGTTGACTTACGACTGCGATAACTTAAGCATGTTCATTATTGCATTATTTTGCATTGCAATGCTTAGCATATTTTTAAGTACTTCGATAGTTATTTGTAATTGGGCTACAGAGAACCCTTAGTTTTTAATCTAGTGTTGTGAGTGTGTTAAACTCTTTTTTTTATATTCCGGATCAAGAAAGTGATCTACAGTAAATTGTAATCACAAAGTTGTTTTACCTGCAGGACATTACAGAATTGAAAAACAGGGAAATCGATACCAAGACTTGCGAAATAAGTTTTTTTATTATGTTTATACATTATTGATCATTACTCCACCAGCTAACTGTCCGCATTGGCAAACAGATGACTACGCCTTCCTACCTTTCCACGCATCTTCTTCCGACAGTCAACTTAAACACGGTGTATCTCCTCACCTGCATCACGACTCGATCAGGGAGCATATTCGTAAATGTTTCGGAATCCACCCGAAGTGGCTTAAGTGACGAAGGGAAAACGAGAACGTTTATGCTGAGTGACGTTAGGAGGCGTTACTCAGAGGCGGTACCAGATTGAACATGCTTATTAATAACGAGCGTCTGAGTAATTTCGAAGCATCCGTCTGGTATTTACGAGTATGCGGAGAAGGTATCCGTAAATTATTACTGTAAGTATTAAGTCTTAGAGTAATAACCTAATAGAGTTGCCCATACGGAAAAAATCTGTTCTATGATTGTTGACCACGAAGTTTGCTACATATTACAGCAATAAACCAAAACCGTCCGTTACACGTTTGTTTTTTATGTGATTCTAAACAAAAATAATTATTCATAGATGGCGCTTTAATCATTAAAAATAAAATGAGTTATTTTTTGTTTTGTACACCATTTTGTGAAAAGGACCTAAATTATATTGTTGTGGTATTTGTTACAATCAATATAGTGTAATGTCACCGCAAACCAAGTTTTGTAAAATTTCAATTAAAAATAAAAGTAAAAATGGCATTTTTCAATAAAAAATTATAAAAGCGCCATCTATGAATAATAACTTTAATATTTTCATTTAGAATCACCTTAAACCAAACTAAAACCAACCAACAATTATTTGAAAAGCTTTTGTTCTATGCAATGGAGCTCGAGGGCTTCTCTAGAGAATTATTACTCTCAGTTTTAAGTACTACTCGTGTTCACACCGAACGATGTCTCTCTACTCTAGCAGAAGAGAGGAGGGATATCTTTAGACTAGTAATCTATACTAATTGTATAATATTATAATGTTTACTGTGTACGAGAATCATCTATAAAAATCGACGGGGATTTATAAACGCTTCACAACTACTTCTTGTATATTTAAACCTAAGCTACTAAACGACTCGAAGTACGAGTAACTAATATGGCTCATTTTCCGAGGGACTGGCAATAAATATGTACTAAGCGAATTAATTGCGTCTAATTTGTTTTAACTGAAGTTCCAGGATATTTCTTATTGGGAGCGACTCCTCAGAGATTAAATCTCAACTAAAATTTCCAGACGGAACTTAATAATGGATTTTCTGTTTCGCAATTTCATTATTTCAATTCACCGTTATTCAGGAATGCCGTATTTCAATTTAACAATTATTATTTCATCTACAAAACTATCCGGAAGATTCCTTTGGTGGGTACAGTATTTTATATTTCTTTTGCGAATTTCGGTGTTTATTTAATCAATTATGTTAAGTTATACTATATACGTTACGTTACATTATATAATATACGTTACGTCAGTTTTTTCCAAATTTGACAATGAACCCCAAGCGTAAAGGTTATACATCATTTGAAAGAAAATTTTCTGCTCTGCAAGATATCGTTTTTGCTCTTACGTTGTATGTATTATTTCATTTGATTACATGCCTTTATTTATGTAATTAATCATACTCGTATATACGCCCAATGGGCATTTTTAAGGACATATTTATACATAGAAAGTTATTATAAAGGAAAGTAGAAAGATACAATTGCATATAGTAGACTCGGTGGGAATGGAAGCGGGAGAGATGTGTTTTTAATTGAATTTGATTCAGTGATCGTTTGAAAGAAGACAACTTGTTATCAAATAAATCAAGACTGGTATGTTTGTTGGTAGACCTAAGAATTCTGGGCATAGGGAAATGAAAACCACAGTTAGTTCTATGGTTATCGGTATGAAAGAGTAAGTTTTGTCTGAGGTTTCTAGTTGAGATATTTAATTTTATTGAGCTCAGTAGTTCATGCGCATCAAATAGTGAGTTGATAATTTTAAATAGGACTAGAAGGTCGAATTTATTTTGACGGTCTTGAAGAGAAGATCTCAGTTTACGTATATTGGTTTCTGGATAAGCCCAACCTCCAGCCTATCTTTCTTAAAAATCGATGTTGAACTGATTCAATATTTTTGATCCGAACTTTTAAGCGGAATGCCAAATAGACGAATGTGGGTATTTTCGGCACCTTTTTTGAATAAAGCTGAAAAAACTGCTAGCAATATTTGCTCAGTGTACGATGACGATGCTTTTTTGTGCACCACTATAGGCCAGCAGGCCCAATTACAGTGGAGAATTGGAGCACAGAACTCCCAAGTTTGAGATTTTTTTTCAATGGGTATTGAACCCCAAACCTTTCGTGCTTGAGTCAGGGAGTCTTATTGTTTTATTTTTACGTATTGACAATTTTTAGTAAAATAATAAAAAAGAATACATTATAAACTGTTTTTTTGCGTCCTCTTCATTTGGCAAAAAAATTGTAGGTAACCAACTATATCAACATTTAACAGCAGCTAAAGAACTATTTAATCAAACTAAGCAATTAAATGTAACTAAACTCTTTGTTGTAAAATCCTTAAAAAAATAAAGTTATAACCATTGATGTAATTGTAGACGAAGAACTAAAACTTGAAAAAAAATTGTGGTAAACGTGGACACAATACGAGAATATCAGAAAAATATCATACACAACTTTTTAAAACGAGACAAGGACAGTCGAGACTAAAGCTCGGGTTTCCTGGGACAGCGGTGCCCGTATTTTAACGGCCGTAGTGAACATTAATGCGGTTGACAGCCGTCGTAACGGTGACTAGAGAGTGGTTTCCTATAAAAATGGTGTTGATAACACCGTTAAAAACTAAAACCACTCTCTAGTCACCACTACGACGGCTGTCCACCGCATCACCGTTCAATACGGCCGTTAAGATACGGGCACCGCTGTCCTAGGAAACCCTAGCTTTATAAACCAGGGACTGAAATTGTAAAATAAACAACCAGACAAAACTAAACAAAAGACTGAGACAACCTTTACAAAAGATGTTTAAAATATTATCATTAACAGTAGAATACGAATTTAAGTAAAAGTATTAAAAATATTTTGTTAAATGTAACCCGTAAGGGTTTATCAATAAAATTTAAAATAAAAAAATATTAACACTAACAAATTAGTCAATAATTCAAAGTATCTTCACCGTACACGAAAATGCTCACTTTAGTCTACTCGACTTTCTATTTTAAAAGCTTGTAATCGAATAACATAATATGTGTAACGTAAAAGCAAATACAATATCTTATGGAGCAGAAAATTTTCTTTCGAATGACGCCATTTTGTTTTACTTTTGGTGCTCATTTTCAAATTTGGAAAAAAAAGGACAAAAGTCATTAAACTTCTTAGATTTTCACGGCCGTTAAGATGCACAATAAGTTTTTCTGGGTTATTATGCCGTGTGTCGTTCGTACTCTTTACCGACGTTTCGAATCGCGTTACAGTGTATAGAAAGCCGACTCATACTAATCGATATCTCCATGCTACCTCTCACCATCATCCGTCCCAAAAACTGGGTCTCATAAATACACTAGCCAGAAGGGCGACTCGTATTTGTGAAGAAACAAGCTTAGAAGCTGAATTTAATACATTAACAATCGCGCTAGAAGGAAACGGATACAAAAAGAAAGAGATTTTGGCTAGAATAGCTTCTATATCAAAACACAAACAAGACGTATGACAGCAATAACGATAACTATAAAGGGATAGCTTGTTTGCCATATGTAAAGAATATTACGGATAGAATTTCCAAAATCCTTAAAAAACACCAGATTAAAACTGTTTTCGGCACGTCGGCAAAAATAAGAGATTTTCTAAAATCAGCAAAGGACCGGGATCCTCTCGAAACCGGCGGCATTTACAAACTGTCCTAAGGTATACAACGGGCAGACAGCCAGAAAGATTACAACGAGAGTAAATGAGCACATGAGTGCACGCAGGCTCGGCTACCCCGAAAAATTGGCCTTGGCCGAGCACCACATAGAAACGGGGCATAAGTTTTCCTTTGAGCCGATAATCTTAGGGAGGCCAAAGAACCACCAAACTCGACTAGTAAAAGAAGCAATTGAAATTTACAAACATCCCGACAACATAAACAGAGATGATGGGATGCGATTAAAAACATCCTGGTACCCAGTCATAAAGAAATCGCATAAAGACTGCGATTTAACACAGATTTGTGATACGATATAGATCCTAAGTACATAATGGTACACATTAATCTAAACGACTACGACACGGTACAAATCCCAAATACATAACGTCACACATAAACGACTACGACACGGTACAAATTCTAAGTACCTAACATAACACATATTTATACATAAATAACATCAACCCTGATGATCCGAAACGTCGGTAAAGAGTACGAACGATACACGGCATAATAACCCAGAAAAACTTATTGTGCGGACAGAAGTCATGTTAACACCCAATGTTTAAAAGTTTTGAATGCATTTGGAATTTATTTATTTTGCCAAGCAAAGTAATGGTTATTGTTTTAATGCATTCAAATAAAAATCACGTGGACTATTTTTAAAATTATGTATATTTATTGTTTCTATAGAATAGATACAGAACCCCGGACGAGTGGTTTCCACTTTCCACTTGAGTCACTTTCGTTCGATTCTTGGCAGAGTGAACGTAAAATATTGATGTTCATGGTTTTTTGTAATACAATATTTAATTTTTCCTGGGCTTACAAATGCAGTGCCCTATGCACCATTGGGTGTGGAAAGGAGAACGATGGTGATGATATTTTGCCTACCCCACAAGGAATCTTACTGAGTTTTTTATCTATATTTAATCTTAATTACATTTTCATCCTATTTTTTGGCCTTATGCTTTACGGCCCATAACTAAATTTTGTCCCTAATATGAAGTATTAGTGGAAATTACAATTATTATTAACGCCATTCAAAATGATGACAGAGGAAATGATTCATATTGATGTATCTGACGTGAAAATATAAATTTGTAATCGTTAACTTTTAAAATCTAATCAGGGCCTACAAATTATTTTACCCAAAAATTACGTACGAGGCATATTCGGAAAGTAAGTGTGCTAGATTTTTATAGTTTTTTAGAAAAACAAAAAACAGGATATTGTTGATACACTTGTTGATTATTTTTCCACATAATCGTCATCCCGTTCAATGCATGTGGTGATCCGTGGTACAAGCTTCTTTATGCCCTCCTCGAAGAACTCTCCCGCCAGCTTCTTCCCCCTTCAGAACCTCTTTCTGCACCTGCTCGTCGGTAGAAATTTAATTCCACCCATGTGTGCCTTCAGGGAGGTAAAAAGATGATAATCTGAAGGCCCCAAGTCAGGGAATACGGGGGGGAGGCGGTTCAAAATATCCCAATCAAACGAGTCCAAGAGCGCCTTGGTGGCTAAGGCTGTGTGAGGACGGGCGTCGTCGTGCAACAAGCACACTCCTCTCGTCAGCATTCCTCTCCTTTTGTTTTAAATACTCCTTTTGAGTTTTTTTTGGAATCTCACAATGTCGTTGTGCGTTGATGGTCTACCCCTGAGGCAGGAATTTTACCAAAATGATGCCTTTTCGTTGAGGCCATGATTTTTTGCCCAAAGTTGTGGTTTTAATTTTTTTGGCAGATGGGGAGTTGGTGTGACGCCACTGTGCCGACTGTCACCGTAAACCGTTTTGATTCGCGAAAAAAATTAAAACAAAAAAACACAGCCCGTTGTGGTCACAGTACGCTTGCTTTCTAAACGTGCCTCGTAAAATGACATTTTTAACCATTTTATTTAATAATATATTTTAGTTTGGTCGGATATTGTACAAATATTTGATATTAAGTTACGCGATTTTTTTATAATCATAATAATGTTATCTATTTTAAACTATGAATTTTCATTGCTGCGTTCTTTTGATACGACGAGATATGTTAAGTAAATATAAAACATACAACTATATTAGGGTATTTTCACAAGTCGAGAATAACGTTTAAAATATATTACGTATTTAGGAATTTTTACGATTCTAATAATATAAATATTAATGTATTCAAAATAAGTTATCATTTATGATTTTCGGGTTTAAAAATGAGCACATACAAGACAGCTCGCTATCGGTGTCACGTCATTCTGACGCTACGCGTCATGCCCGCCGACTGCGTTTTTAATAAACATCGCATACAAGTATGGCGTGAAAACGTCATACGTGCCGTTTGGCCCACAGGGCGCGAAACGTGTCGTTTTCAGGTAATTCAAAATATGCCTATTTTAAACCTTTGAAAAAATATTAATACAGCTACCATCGTAATTATTCGTTTATTTAAAAATAAAAATATTGATTAAACGTGAAAAGACCCTATCATGTGTAATTAACGTAATATAAAGTCTAAACGTTATATTACTCTAAAGTAAATGAAATTTAAGCCAGTATATACGTAAGTTTATTTGCGTTTTTTGGTGTGTAGCAAATGTATTAATCAATAATTGAATGGTAGTCATTAAATAAAATAATATAAGTTTGAGTGCGCCATTTGCTTATTAAATAAATAAAATAGAATAATATTGATGTGAATGTCTTCCAAATAATAAAATAATACGTTTGTTGTTTGAACATATTGATTTTTCAATCGGAAAATTTGTTGGCCTAATTACAATTAATGTAATCGCATTTATCAATTGATATAATTAATGTTTTCTTTGTTTTAATTTAGGTATTATTTAAATCGCAATTTAAAACTATTTTTAAACCAAACTTTTATCAAAATTATCTTTGTGAATCTCTCTAAAATGTCCGTTTAATCTATTTTATTATTTGATGTCACATGTAAAAATCGTTTCCAAATGTCACAACTGTGGAAACTCAAAACAAATAGAAAATCAAATCTGTGTATTTTAATTATATCCCAAATATTTCAGGAAAATGGGAATTATGTTTAAAATTGTGGTGGAGCGGGATTCGAACCTCAGACCTCTGATCAGTAAGTCCGCGACACTACCACGGAAGCACGACCCGAGATTTATAAATGTTTGTTTCTCTCGATCCTAACAATGACAATATACAAACTATTAACATATTATAGCATGACTCAATAAAACATCTTAAGAAAAAAAAATTGATAAAAATTTTACTCTGCAAGAGTAAATGCAGTAAGGGTCAATTTCAATAAGCAATATCACTGAAGTAAATTAGAGTAACTATAAATACCATTTTTTTAATGCAAAGGAAGAAGATACATTTGAATTGAAACTGTTTTTTCAGGTAATATCAGGGGTTATTTTTTTATTTAAATACCCACTTTTTGAATAATTTCAAATTATAAAAACAGCATTAGTAAAATGACGTATCGTTAAAATATTTATGTATACAGACATAATATCTCATTTGACTTTATTCGTTTGAACAAACTTACTTTTATTTTTAATGAAGGCTATGTTTCATAAGGAAATAATTGGGTTCAAGTTTGTTAGTGACAATTCTCGGTGGAAACTCAGTGAAATTTGTTATAGAAATAAAATAGACGAGTCCGGTATCCGGTTTAATAGCGAAATCATCTAGACTGGTATCTTTATTATAAAATTCAATGTATTTATACTACAGTAAGGAGGAAGAATTCTGAATTGAAAAATAATAATTGAATTTAACTATTTTTACCTGAAGGACTTTTTTGCGAAGCGACAAAACTGGTCACTGGTTATTCCAAATTAAAGAATTTGAATATCATTAGTTTTTTATTTCTGTAATAAATATCTAAGTCGTGATTTACTCAAATAATTCAATTTGGTAGCCATTTTCGGATTATCATGAATAACTTTACTGTATATGTGAAAATAAAAATTAAACTGTGGTAAGGTAATGAGCCACAGACCTCTGACCCGTAACCTGCGACATTATCAAAGAACCACCAGAAAATGTATGTTTTCAGTCAATATTATTTTCTACAACTTATTTTCAACTTTTATACTACTCACTTGTATATTATAACTTATAATTTAATATAAGTTATAAATAAAAAATATTCGGTACACTCCCATTTATTTATTTAACCAGTTCAGACTGGTGGGTGGGTACCGAGTAGTCATAATTTATAACTTATATTTAAATTATTATATAATTAGGTACAGTGGAATTCCATCAAGAATTGTCAATAAATTAAAATTAATAAAATTTTATTATGTAATTGAAAATTTTAACCAGGTGAAATTTGTTGATAATTTATGATTGTACCCATGTTTTTTCTAATTAATTTATTATTATGAACGTTACCAAATCACATTTTGTATATAAATCATAGACTAAGTATTTATATAAACCTATTTATTGTAATGATTTTTTTTTTCATTGTAGTTTGAATAGCTGTGTCAAGTTACCATATTCATTTCTATTTTAAGTTACTGAGGAAATACTGTTTTTGAAGTATGTGCTAGTTTAATTTATTTAAAAACATTATTATACCTAGTTTGAAATGAAAAAAAACGCATTTTTAACAAACTCAACTATTATAATTTTTAAAACTTTATACAGCGATCTAATTTAAACACTATTCACAAGAATTTTTACAAAACAATGTCAGAAAAGGGTGTTGAAACTTAAAAATACCTAGAGATTTGTAGCGGGTTCTTGTTTACAAAAGAAGATAATTATTCTGAAAAATAGGGGTTATGCAAGCTCCTGACGTCACTGCGTCCTGTGCAGATCTATTGTAACGGGTCCCTGAAAATTTGTTCTAGCCCTCCGAGCCCAGATCTCTCAAAATCCTCGCTACTGTCTGGAAGGAGAGAGTTTATATTTTGCAAAACTTCCCCCTCCAAGCCCAGGTCTATAAAGATCCTGGCTACTGTCTGGAAGGCGAGAGTTTACATTTTGCTAAATCTTCCACTCCAAGCCCAGATCTTTAAAGATCCTCGCTACTGTCTGGAAGGAGAGAGTTTACATTTTGCTAAATCTCCCCATCCAAGCCCAGGTCAATAAAGATCCCGGCTACAGTCTGGAAGGCGAGAGTTTACATTTTGCTGAATCTCCCCCTTCAAGCCCAGATCATTTAATTATCTAGCTAATAGGTAAGGAGCGAGCGCTCTAACATCCGCAGGTTCTACCAGTAATCCTCCGAGGAAGTGGTTTTTGTGATAGTAGCACAAGAATCACATTTACATCGAGTGGGTACAGGTGTTTCATCATCTGCACTGCAGAACCTACATCTAAAAGTCTCAGAAAGGTTCGTTCTAGCAAAAGAACAGTAAGATATTAACAATTGCTTTTTGATCATTCAAATCTATTTATAATAGTTAAGTTACCAATATTGCTTTGTTTTTTTTTTTCATATTTGCGAGTACTTTGTCGACAAACAAATCTCTTGGATATAATATATATTCTGAAAAAATAATATTGAAATAAAATAAATTTGTAATATGATGTATTTTCTATGAATGATTTTGGCGCTATTCAAAAATTTTAAAGTTGATAAGTTCAAAGTATAAATTGCATTATTTAATTTAATAATATTAAATTTACCACCAAAGATTTTATTTTAAAATATCAAACATTTAAAAATGTTTGTCATTATTCATAATACAATTTCACAATATATCATAGCAAATGAATACTAGTGGTAACGTTATTATTTATTTTAAAAATATACTACCTAACCAAAGTTATATTTCAAACTCCTCAAATAAAATTTAAAAATACAAAATTATTTTTACTATGCATGTAATTTCAAAATATTTTTATTCTGTTTATACCTTTATAGAATAATAATGAATGTCTGTAGCGGTAATTTTACCATTTTGTAAGTAATGGAAACATTTTTTTCTGAAATACTTTAAATCTACATCTTTGTAATGATTCCTCTAAATGTTTAGATTGTTTTTCGGTGGTAAAAACATATCATAATAGATCAATTTACACTAAAATAGGCATTTTTAATAGGCTGAATGGTCAAATAATTACATACCTTTTTTTTCCAATTGAACATGTTTCTGAACTTATTATAAATTCATCTGTTTTAAACCTAATTAAATAATATTCTTAATTTTTCAACAATCGGTGATGATTTTTAAAATGCGGTAATTCCAGTGATTTGTAATCTACAAATAAAATTCATGGGGTAATTGCTATAACTAGGTAACTTCAAAATCAGGATTTTGGAATTAACCACTAAAAACACATTTTTGAATCTTTCTCCGTGAATCTTCAAATAGGCGACTCGTGATGCGTTTAAATAATAGTGCGATGATTTGAATGCACCACTTCTCTATTTCTAGAACTCATGGAGGATACAAAAATGCATTTTTAGTGTTCAACCCTCCCGTTCCCGTGTTGTAACAACAGGTAACTGTATTGTATTATTAGCGCTATGATTTTTTGAAGTTTTGTATTTAAAAAAGTTAACCTGAGGTACCCACAGGTTACCACACAGACTCGAGAGAGTTTTTTCACACAATGTGTTGAAGGTTTACTAAAAATCATGATTTTGAAGTTATCTAGATGTAGTAATTACCCCACAATATAATTATCAATAAAAAATATAACAATGTTACTCTATGCTTTTTAGTAAAATATCACTCGCTCTTTAGAGTAACTGTATATATATCCTTTAAAAAAAAAAGTTAGATTATGAGACAAAATAATAGTTACAAATTTATTGCTACAAACACATTATTTTACTTTGAAGAATATAATAAATTAAAATCAATATTGAAAGCATTCACTTTGTGGTCAAACATTTTGATAAATGTTAGTAAAAACACCTTTGTGTATAATGGCATTTGTATGTTAGTGTAATTAGTGTCTTGACGAAGAGACGGGTACGTCTCGAAGCCGGTAGACGTAGAAAATTCAGCGCGTGGTTATACACAAACATTTACCAGCATTTATTGAAATGAAGTAAATATTATTATGAAGATTTTTTATTTCGATTTTTTTTTTAAAGTATAGTGCCATCTTTTGAATTATTATAATGTTAACATTAGCAATGATTCAAACCTTTATCACTAAATAAAATTTTACCGTCAGAATGTGGATATGCAAATTACAATACTTTGACAATTTTATTTATTTTCATGTATATTTTAGCTGTTCGTTTTATAATTATTGTAGTCATATTGATTATGAATTTATTGTTATGTTTATACTTTACTGTAAATACTTCGATTAGAAATGATTATGTGTATAGTGAAATGTATAACTTTTAAGTATTTAATTTATAAAGCTGTTTGTATAAATCGTTCGAATATTGGATATTGTTTTATTTACTCGTAAATGTGTGAATTTTGTTTTAGAAATCGTTTACCTAAGTTTCATTTGTTTGGTAATAATATTGGTGCTGAAAGAAATTTAGTTTTAAGTGTATTACTATGTTTTCGCTTTTACTAATGACATATTATCATGTAAACACTGCACCTACACACTGTTTGACTATTTGTATTTATATTTATCAGAGGAACACCTTTTTGAAAAAGCGTTTCAAAGTTAAGATCAAACACGCATTCATGGTGATATTCAACCACTTAACATTTAGCCTCGAAAATATTATGTATTATAATAATTTTTATGCTTGATGATATTTAAAATGTTTGATTTTATTGAAATATTGTTATATAAAGTTTCTTTAACCGTTCCCTGCCCAATTTTTTTCTAATTCCAACTCAAAATACATATTTGTGTATGTTACGATATGAAAAAAAAAGGTGATGTAAAAGTGGTTTCAACAAATTTATAAATAAATATGTTTAAAATGTCATACTACAAAGTGAAAAATGTTTTAGATATTTAAAAGAAAATAGGCAATATCCTCTACATCAGGGATAAAAAATTCGAAAATTTAAACAAATAAACATTTTTTTTCTAAAAATGAAACAACATTTTGAGTTTGTCAAAATTTTTGTAGACAAGGACTGGATTCAACTCCCTGAACTTCACAAACATCAACAGATGAAAGAATTGAAGGAATATAGATGTTCAAATATGGGCAGAATGGTGAATGTTACACAGTGTGTAAAGTGGCCTCTTAAACCAGCCAACGACAGCTCATAAGCCCTGTAGATGCCTAGACTTAAATTACCTTCTCTAAAATGTTCTTTATCTCTGTTGTAATATGTTACTAATTATGACAGTTGCGGAAACAATAACTTCAAATCTATTTTTAAAAAATATAAATAAATCATCATTTGAATAGTAGCTTAATTACACTTTTGACAGAACACTTGCAACTGACTTTTTGTTTCAAATTTTATCGAAGAGTTTTACTCTGTTTTTAAAAATGTTTGAAATCACTTTTATACTCGGATTATCTTTATATAACAGATCGTCTATGTTGGGCAGTATAGGGTTAATCAATTATTTTTATAATGAATAATTAATTGTGATTTAAATGAATCTCAACCCTTACAGTCATATATAAATTACAAGTAGTAATCTATCTTTTAATAAGTGGTCTAACAGAAAAACGGGCTAAAGCATATTATAAGGTCAATTATTAAAAATAATAATTAGACAATGCTTAATGGTGTATTTTCCTAAAACTCTATTTAAAAACCTATTTATTTTATGATTATATCTTTTTCAATAATTGAGTAACTTCCTCCGAATTTCCATCTGCTTCTACTGGTAAAAATCTTAAGTGATAAATAAACTTAAAACCTGAATCCGAGAAAAATAAATATTAGGGACTTGAATAAGTTCTCGAGATTTTTGTTCGATGTCTCTCGAGTTCTATTCATACCGGACCCAATTTTATTGATTTTAAATCATTATGAATGCTTTTAAATATTTAGCAACTGTTGTGTGATCAACTCCTAATGATTCTGCAAGTTTATTTTGCATCTGACATGGGTCTTCATCGAGTAATGCTTCCAATTTTTTGTCTTCAAACTTTTTTGGTGCGTTAGAGCGTCCTTTATCTTTAAAATCAAAATAATTATTTTTTAAGCCCCAAAAACAATCTCTGCATGTTGTTTTCGATAGAGCTCGGTTGCCGTAAGTCTTCACAAGAATTCTGTGTGATTCAGCTGTAGATTTAAATAATAAAAAAAAGTAATGCAGTGAAATTCTCGGCAAATACTCGTTTTTTGCCATGAAATTCAACATGTTTAATGCTATGAAAAAAACTGTTATTTACATTTTGGTGGAATCACATTTACTATTATTTTCAGCCTAGTGGCGAGCTTCACGATGAAGTTGGCTGTTGTATTGCCTGATGTATAAAGATACAAGATACAAGATAAAGAACATTTTATGTAGGGGAAAAGCAAGAACTTATTCAAGTCCCTATTAATTTATATTATTTAAAAGCTAAATTTTTCAACTTACTTAAAACAAGCGTGATATTGAACTATGTTAAACTGTATTTTTCATTATTTTGTAATGAGACAGAGTGAAATTATCAGCCAGGTTTTTATACATATTAAAGCTAAAATAAAATATAGGGGAACTCTTAAATTAATATAAAATTTGTTTTCAACTGTGACAATCAATTTGAATATAGATATTATTCAATTTTGTCAAAATAAATGTTTACCTAAAATAGTCATAGACCTGTTGCGAACATCAAAAATTGTAAAATTAATAACCACACTTTGAGATACCTAGTCAAACATTATAGTTGAATTATACTGTTCCAACCAAAACTGAGATCTGTCAATGAAAAAAATATGTAAACAAACTAACTTTAAAATAATATAAATGCGATACTGATTAGTAAATTGATTATTAACACGTTCCCAAACACTTTTTTTCATAGGACTCACTCATATGGACACATAACTTTCTTATAAATTGGAATATTTATCTTCTGTTTAAACCGTGGTCGATGGTTTGAAGTAAAGATGGAAAAATTGTGACACTTTCGTTGCAGACTGTTTTTTTAAAGGAACACTATATCTCATCCTACGATAAAATCACTGCATTTCATGCAGGCTTTAAAAGTCTTTTCACTACCAATGTTTTTTGGACTGATGGCTTTAGCCGTCATTTTCTAAATGAGACACTATTTTGACGGCTATTCCTGGCATAATCGCGAACGAGGTAAACAATCTATTTTTCCTATGTACACTGTAATTACATTATTTTTTTAATGGAAATCTTTAAAAAAAAACATGCCATACATACTACGAAAAGTTCGATTCGATATTATTTTAATCCGAAGTAATTGCCAGTATAAATTTCAAAATCTTTATTTGAAGTACCTAATAGTTATTAAATTGGGTTTCGAACCACACTGCAATACCAGACAATGGTTTAATTCAATGGGGAAACTTATCTTAAATACTGCTTCTATTAATTAAAGATAAAAAAAGGTTTTCTAGTTTCTGTATTCTCTAACTACATTACAAATATGTATGATAATTATTTAAGATAGTCCGTAGTGGTAGATTTTGCAATTAATATTGGTAATATCAGGATTGACGAGAATATACATTATAATTTCAAACCATTATATTTAAGATAGACTCCTTTCAAAAACATTTGTGTATTTATTGAAGATTGTTCGATGTTTTTCTTTTTTACAAAGTATTTTTGAAAAACTTTTTTCTATGTCTATTGTACTTGCGAAGCGTTCATACTAATTATTTATATATGTATATTGTATTCAAAGGCTTAAAAACACTTAATCTTATGTGTTTTATATATTATACTGTAAAAAAAATAGTATTATCTAATTCTAATCTAAATATCGTAACTAAATGTTAATCATTTTATAAAGAAATCAATTGTTTATTAAATTATTTTTATTTATTCTATAGAAACGTTATAACGAGGAAAATAATCTATCACTGTAAATTAATAAACATATTGCCAAGAAGAATGTGAAAAGAATAGAAGTGTGTTTCAGATGGGAAGCTAATAAAATATACCAAAATATTTGCCTTTTTTATTATAATTGACTTGCATCTAAGATTCATCTAATATTTATGTTAAGGAGATATCGCTGGCCCAAAGCAACAGTAAGATACCTCTGAAGAACATATGCTGAGATAATTGGACTCCAAGGTGTGCAAAGGGTCTGACCGAATGAAATTATTTTAAGTCGATTATGAATACTATATTTTCACATAGGTTAATCATCTAACTTCAATATTTAGATAGATAACTTACAGGGCACTGCAGATTGAACAAACACCTTGCTAGAATGAACCTGTCCGAAACTTCTAGATGTAGGTTCTGCAGCGCAGATGAGGAAACACCTATACATATTCTATGTGAGTGTGATGCTTTTCAGTATAAATGGAGCCTCATCCTCGGGGGACCACTGGCTAAACCTGAGCATGTTAAAGAGCTCGCTCCCTGCCTAATAGCCCGATACTTTACGGATCTGGGCATGGAGGGGGAGATTTAACAGAATGTAAACTCTCGCCTTCCACACAGTAGCCGAGCTCTTTATAGACACGGGCTTTGAGGCCGACAACTATTCACGGACATCCGTCACAATAGATCTTCACAGGTCGCAGTGACGTCAGGAGCTCTTATTATTTTAATACATTCATTTATTAACATATCTGCGTGTGTATCAAATTGGAAATTTCGGGTTTATCTTACTGTTGCTTTGAGCCAGCGATATGGTTACTAAGTAAAGCTAGCGACAATGACGTAAAATAAATAGACACATTAACCCTATACAATCTACATTTGAGGAGATCAAAAGCAAAAACATTCAAATATTTCCTCAGAGAAATTAGGTGACACACGGTTACACGTTTGTTGTTAAACCAAAAACTTAATCGTAAATTTTCCAAACTTTTGTTGTATGCAATAAAGCAAACTGCTGTCTCTACTGCTGTGGCGCCTTATTACATTGAGGTTATTTCATTCCTGGTTATACTAAGCGAGAGTTGCACACTGAACTTAAAAGAAATAATATTTCGGCTACTGGTTTTGTTGATTTCCAAAGACAGTGGTGATATGCCCTCAATAATAAAAAAAAAGATAACTAATTATGATACACAAGCAATCATTCATCATGTAAAAATTTACATTATGGCCACTTGCAACACTTGACACTTGAACTTTTAGATGACATAATTCAATAAGTGCAATGGCGACTCTTCGGAAGATATGTTGCAACTATGAAAAATAATTATTACCATTTATTTTTTTTCTCATCGATAGCCATATATTCCTATAAACACGAATTGACATGTCGGTGGAGCCGGCTTCGTAATACCTAGGTAGAAAAGTAAAGTAGGTATATCGTCTCGATACATAACGATGAAGATAGTGTTTAAAATCACTTCTTGTACAAGACATATATTTATTTATTATCTATATACGCACCCAGGGGGCTCACACATGACCGGTATAAAATTAAAATTCAAGCGTTTTATGATTTAAGAAGTTAGTATATAAGTACTTATCTAATTAAAAAAGGATCAAATGACATATTCACAAGTAAATATAAAATACTGCATAAAAGTAAGTAGGTACATAACCAAATGTGTTTAAAAATTATAACAGTTTTGGGCGTAAAGTTTACAGTAGGTATTATTTAAGTGTAGGTAAACAAAATAGAAAGAATCAGAGTGATTTTTACAGCATTTGAATAATGTAAATTAGTGCCGTGAGAATTTCCCCTCTAAAAATGAAACATCAATTTCTCCAAACTTGTTTCCGAGCCGATGCAGTCTGACAATTGGAGAATTTACAAAATAATTATGTCTATCAGATGCCATAACAAAGGTAGACTGCAATCTTACGCATCTATTTAGTATTTTTTCATCCAGTGTGCCATTTGATAAAGATTTATTATATCATTCAAAATTATTCGCAAGGAATGACATGTTTTAAAGGTTAAATACAGTCCTTCTGTCCAGAGTTGATGAATCTGAGAAATATATTTGGAACTTTTTCCAACATCATTACATTATTTAACTTTTAGTTCAAACATATTTGTACATTAGGCGTGCTTATTACCACCAACCGATCAAACAAAATGTGTTGTTTATACCTTATATTATAATATGTATTATTAAATCTAATAAAGTCAAAGTACAAATATAAAAATGTAAAAAAATGCAGTGTCAGTGTTTTTTTTAATTTTATTTTGAAGACAAACACTACTTCAATTTGAAATAATTTTATTGAACAGTAATAATTACATACATATGACATTATGAACACATTCATTTTATATTGAAATTCCAATTGAGGAAATACATTTTTTACAAACAACATTCCCAGCATTCAATATCTTTTACATTTTAGAAACAAGGAATTTCAGATATATATTTAATATGGCCTTTTTGTAAAATGACGAGAGCTTATTAATTAAGAAATGAGTGAAATTATATAACTGCAAGTAAGCAGAAGACATGATTCCTAAAGTGGTGAATTGAATGTCCATGTGGTGATACTGTCTGATAAAATCTGCCTTGATACAGGCACTTTCTAGTGACGCGGGTAATTACAAAACTAAATAATTAGGTCTAAATAAAAGATGAGTTAAACATAAATCCACAAATTTGGACCAGTTTAATTGCTTTCGCGAGATCTTCGAAACTGGTATTGTTACTCATTTTGATATTAAGATATCAGTCTCGAAGATGCTTTGTAGACAATGAAACTGGTCACCGCTTATCCCAAATTTGTGAATTTAACTTTTAAAAGACTGCTAAAAAATCCCTCTGGAAACAGTGCTGTAGCATCGGGTTACATTAAGCAAAAGATGACATGTTTTGAAATACGGGTATTTAAAATCAAAAAGTTAACACATGTATTATATTGTCAGTGATACTGCAATACCTCGTAACTATCTTACCATGATTACCATGCCATTGATTTCAGGAGAATGCAGAAAGCCCGTTTTGAGCTAACCCAAATCCTCACGGGTCACGGTGGGTTCGTGAGCTACCTACATTGCTTCAAGATCTCCGAGATCGACAGCTGCCCATGTGACGATGAAACACCTCAAGATGTCCCCCCCCTGTTGATGCATTGCCCCTCTTTTGGCTTTCAGAAACATCAGCTGGAGGTGCGATGCAGAAGTCTGGGCGAGGACCTATGCAATATCGGATCGGTGATACTTCATAAAGAACTCGCACGTGGTCAAGTCAGTACAGAACATTGGTAAAATAAACCAAAGTAGGACTCAAAATGCCGAACGAACTCTCTTCTAGTGGAACGAAAGGCCTGTCGATGACTGTCAATAGACCGGCTTCTTCTGAAGAGTTTTAAGTGGTTTCCTCTTCACTAGAACAAATGCTAGAGAAGTTTCTGACTGGCCCTCTGTAGAATATCCCTCCTGATCAGAAAAATACACTTTTATGATTTATAAACCTTGTACATAATAAGCAAGGTAAATAATAAATGCAAATCCCATATTCAAAAAAATATTTTTTTTAAAACACGTAACTATCAATTGAATTTTTAGGCAGAAGAACCTAGCGTACTAAAAGTGCCGCTGGATTATCAGAAAAACTACAATTATTTAGAGTAAAAATAGCAATAATTTAAAACTACAGGCTCTTAGTCCCTATAATGAATTTATTGCTGTTAAACATTTTCTAAAAAAAAACAGGTTATTCGGTATTGCAGTATCACAGACGATATGTATATTGTATATACTGTTTGATAATCTATTTTCCATAATTACTATAAATATTGATATCATTTAGAACAGTTATAGAAAAAACAACATGATTATTTTAAAAAGTAAGAAAGATTTATCAAGTCTTGGATTCTATGTAGATTCATTTATGTATCACTTGTCTTTTATTTCCATAATAAATTACAAACTTCAATCAATTTTCACTAACAAACCTGAATGTTTTAAATATTATAAGTTTGAATATTGAATAAACAAGATGATCGAAAGTAATATGATTGTACTAAAAATTAAATTTCAAAATAAGAATTCGTTCATAATTCTGCCTATGCTTAAACAGACCTTATAGACTGTCATTGGCTGGTTTAAACAATCACTATGCCATGTAACATTCATCATTTTGCCAATATTGAAACTTTTTGACCATTTTTTCATCTACTGATTTTTGTGAAATGAGACTTAATTTTAATGCAAAACTTAGAAGAAAGTAGGCATTTAATTTGTTTTAAAAATTGCTATGATTTTAATTTTTACCCATATAACATTATTTGACAGAAGACAAGTTAGAAGTACAATTTTTCATCAATTGTAAATATCTCTACCCTAAAACTTCAAATATATTTCTTAAAATTATAATTTTCTAACTATGAAACATATGTTTGTAATAAATATACAATTAAAAACAACAAATTTTATTGCACACAATTCTTTTTTTAAATAAAATGGAATGTACATATTTACGCACATATAAATATTAATTAAAAAATATACTATAATAAAATTCGATAATCTTTTAAAAAAAACAGTTTTATCATAATTTGATTTATGTATCCAGCAGTGTGATTCTGTATTGACGCAGGCGGGAAACAAACCTGAGACCTTTTTTCTCGGTTTTCTCATTTTTATTATATGTACATGGGTTTAAACTCTGTGTGAAGCTTTTGATTATTTTAATATTATTGTTAGGCTGTAAAAATAGTAAAAGATTCACTTTAGACGAGAATATTACAAGAAAATAAATAATTTATTTTATGGAGAATTAAAAAAAAACGTATTTAGAGCAATTAATATTTCCATGGTCAAAAAGAAAGCATTATGCTGACTATATTTTTTAAATTTTAAATTATTTTTTTCTTTAGAAAATTACAATGGAAAACTGGTTTCTTGATAATTTTACATCCAAATAAAATAAAATAAATTATTTCAAATCTATTTTAAAACCAATTGCGTACGTCTTATACACATTCAGGCAATAGAATTTAAGTCAATAGACATTTGCAGTTCAAATATTTTTGATATACATTCGAAATAATGAAACTGCTTTTTCCAGAATAGGGTCGAATCACATACACTATGAATATTGATAAAAGTATATGAAATGGATTTATAAAAATTAATTGTATTTTCAAAATCAATATGGATATTGAGGAGAAATGTTTTCATACATAACTTTAAAAAATAAATTATTAAAAAATATGTCCCTACTAAAATGTGACATGTTTCGTCTTGATAATTGTGACATCAAGATTCGTGATGACGTTCTATTTAAAATTAAAACAGTCACAAAGTTCGAAATTTACACATATTGTGACGTATTAGGGGCGTGACCAATGCCATTGACCATTGTTTATATTGTAATATTTTTTATACTACTAAGTAGTAAAATAATTTTTTTACTTGACATTACTTCATAGACATTAATCCAAAAAAGTTTTTAAAAAACAGTGATATTTCTCTATTGTGGTTTGAAGCCAATATCCAGAACAGTCACTATATTACAAATTCAAACACATAAGTGCCGCGAATGGACAATAGTGTATATCATTTTAAAATATAAAATAATGTTTATATATAATATGTATTTTCCCTTACAAAATAAATAACATGATTCTAAAAGAAATTATAATTAAAATGACATTAAAAATATCATTAAAAGCAATGTAAATGAAGTATTTTATATACTAAATATTGTCTTTTTTACGCACTAGAACCAAATAATATGCAAACATATTTAAACAACATAAGTTAATTGACTATCGTAAACTAACAATATTCTATGCACATGTAGATTCATTTCATACATACACAAACGTTTCCTACATAAACAACAGTGAGAAGTAAAATTAATATTTGAAGCACTAACTTTGTGATTTTCCATGTTAAATAATATAATCATGTATTTAATTTGTGTAAATTCATTAGAATAAATTTAATATGCTGACCGGTTTAAGAACATGAGCATTCCTTTGAGAAGGCTTAAAAATAAAGTCACACTAAATATTTTAAATCTTACCAAATAACAACTAAAATAATCTGCTAACATACGTTAAATGTTTTTAGTAAAGGAATGTTATTTCAATCTCAATTTTAGTTATAAATACATTATAGGAAAATTATTTGCTGAAAACTTTTTCAATTTCTAATTTTTCATTTTAATCTAACTATACAAATATGTAAGATATCTATTCCATTATTATTATTAAAAGTGTGATTATTTTCGATTAGGTGAATAGCAAATTCAGAAAAATCTAGAAAAGAAAAAAAATAATAATTTGTGCCGGTTTATTTTTAAACTTAGACAAAGGAACAGCAATGACATGTTAAATTTATTTTAGTGAATTTACATAAACTAACAACAACAACAACAACAAACCATCACGCCGTTTCCCCGTAGGGGTAGGCAGAGAGGATAGAACGCCATAACACTCTATCTTGGCATAAAGACCTCGCTTCCTCTACATTCATACATCTTCTTATGCACGCACGCCGATTATTCCTACTTTTGACATGTCCATCTTCAAGTATTTGATGGACTTGATCGTGCCATGTCTTTCTCGGTCTTCCTCGTTTTCTGCATCCGTCAACATTTGCATCGTAGATCCTTTTAGCCGTTCTTTCGCTGTCCATTCGCTCTACATGTTCAAACCAACGCAGCACCCCTTTCTTAATTCTGTCAATAATGCATGTCTCAGCCTTACACACTTACGGGATCGCATTTCGACAGTATTCAACCTACTTTCATCAGTTATGTTATTTAACAGTGAGAAAATTTTGTGTATATTTTTTTACAACTGCATATAAATTTTAAAAATATCAACTTATGCTTTAAAAAAGCTTTATTTAATATAATCTAGCACCCAATAATAAAATTATTAAAATGGAATTACATATCGAGCCATAATCGGCAGAACAACGTAAGCGAAATTTTTGGCAAATTGCGTTTTTTAAGGAAAACTGTTCCTTATTGCCCCCTGCACAAGTGTTAAAAACATCATAGCTCGATAAAATTCACCTGCCACATTTTAGGATATTTATTTTTATTTATTAAAAGAAAACAACAGCAATTATAACAACGAAAAAAAACAATATTTACAAATAAACCATAATTTTAGGCCAATTATAGTTTTCTATGTATTACTCCGCATCATTCCACTCTTAAAAAACAATATATGTCGACATATTATTTTTAAGCAAAGCAAAACAACGTAACCGATGACAATGTAGGCGGTTACGCTAGCTCACAAAACTGTCAAAGTTATATGCAAAACAGCGTTACCGCCATTACCTTAAAAGCCGAAGGTATTTAAACAATTTGGTTGTCATTTCAGTATTGGCAGTAACCAACCATTATAAACCCCATTTACCGGATTATTAAAAAATATATATTTGGAACATAAATTTTAAAAAAACCTTCTCCCGCATAGTTCACGAATTGTCGCTTACGTTATTTTGCCGACTATGGCTCGATATGTTGTTAACGTTTTAACCAATATTATAGATTTTAAAAATCTAAGTCTCACTTGTCTGACTCAATTGATGCAATCTGTGAGTAATCTCTCAATAAATAAAATCGTTTATCAAACAAAACAAATTTAAATTAAGATTTCCACATGTTTTTGCTAGCGACATTCAAGGCCAACACATCTGGCAGAAATAATGCACGCACAATTATTATTATATGAAACGTAACACGCACAACACAACATTTAATATATATTTATATGATTCACAAACACAACACCAATTATTATTGTCTCACAAATTCGATTTTATTCAATGAAAGAAATAAATTATTTCTATTAAAATTACATACATAATTGCCCACACGAAAAAGTGTTTTGCAATATTACATTATTTGCTTCTTTTCCGGAAGCTCCTTTTACCCGCCAACAAATTATCAGCGTAAAGCTTATATTTAAAGATTGCGCATTTAACAAATATGATATTTGTTGTTCACATCCAATAAAAGGTTTAAAAATACTACTCGTGTCATTTAATTGCAACCCTTTCACTATGAGAAAGTATGGTTTTATTATTGATGTATATTTAAGTAAATCAAACATTTAGGGCGTGTTAAAACAAAGGCGGCAATCTTCACCACTGGTCTGAGTTGGATATGGCGATGGATACAAAAATACTATTGACAGGTTTCAGACCATAAATGGCAGAATCTCACACATTTTTTGATCAGTGTATTTAGTTCCGCAACAACAACGGTAGTCATCTTTAAGTTACAGAATAAAATCCTTCTATTCATTTAAAATTAGTCAATAATTTTCCGATTAATTGCAATAAAATATACACAAAGAGTAACTTCTGGTAACAATGAGGAATTTCAGCCCTATGGGAAATTGGATACAAAAAATATTTTCTTGCGCACGGTAAAAATTAGAGCATTAAATTTTAAGGCAAAGTTTTTTGAAAATGTATGAAAAAAATAATAAAAAAATATTTTAATAAAAACGCACTACTTTGAACGACATCACTGGTTCATATGAACCAGCCAATGATATGAGAGCTGTGAAGGATATCTGGTTTGGTTACCGTTAACGAACCAATCGGGAGAACTGACAGGGAAGAACCTCGTGACGTCACATGCGGAATTATTTCAGAAATACAAAACTTTAAAAAATCAATAAATTCACGGTTTCATGCAGAGCCCCATAGATTTGGCGATCTGAACACTGATTTTTAGTTGTTAGGCGTTCCATTAATAATTTGAGTATTGTTACAGTTTTTCCGCAACCATCAATTTGACAGTATAACCAATCGAAGTTTCACGACAAAAAAAAAAACCCCGTTTTGACATAACAATAACTGGTTATTTCCAATATTTTTTCAAAGGTATTAAAGATGTTTGACTGCACACAAGTTACCGTTTTAAACACCTTTTCTTTAAAAATAAATACCCATTTTTATATCGTTCATAGAAAATATTACGATTATAATATTTCTAGACAAAGCAGTACATTCTCGATTTTTATTGCTGTCAATTGGAAGCGTTCACATAATAATAGAAATGAGTAAAATCTTCAGATTGTTCTTGTCTATAGTTTACAGCCCCTTGTTATAATATAGGAGTGCTGGTGTATTGGTCGGGAACTGTTGCTTCAACTCATCCTGTAAAATTTCAATTTATTTATTCATATATATGTACATTACAAAATGGAATATCTTAATTCATACATATAGAAATAATTAAAATAATTAAGTAAAATTAGGTATATATAAAAAAAAACACATAAGTATACATAATATCCAGAGAATAATTTGTTAAAAAAGTAAGAGAATCTTGTAACGAAAAACTCCCTCAGAGACGTGAAAAATGTCAATGTCCAAAGTAATATTGTTCAACATAGAGATAGCCCTTCCAACAGGCATAACCATTGGCAGGTTGCTCCTGTATATTGGAATGTGAAACAGTCTATGCTGACGCTGTCTATCAAACTGCTGTAACCGAGCATACCCTGGAGGAACTCAGTGGGATAAACCCATGGATAATATCCGCACTCCCTCATGTAGAGAAACCGAAGAAATTTCTTCTGAACCCTCTCCACCATAAGAGAGTACTTCAACTCACACGGACCCCAAATCATCGAGCCACTCTCGAGTCTACTTCGCACCAACGAGTTATAAAGAATTCTCAATACTCGTGTATTACCAAAAACCCTGGCAGTACGCAAGACGAATCCTAACATCTTCAACGAACTACTACAAACTGTTTCGATCTGATCATGAAATGTCAGGGAACTCACAAACGTGATGCCTAGATCTTTAACCTTCGCAACCCGCATAAGATTCTAAAAATAAATTATCACATATTATGCATTTTAAGTCATTTGTCATTAAAAAAAATGTATGATACTTTAGTCGGCTTATTTATTTATTCATATTTTTTTTTATTATAAACTATGATTAATAATAAAAATAATGTAACCTTACCCGTGCCGAGGACACCTAACAATATACTTTTTTTAAATATTTATAAGATTATAAGACAGAATTAACAAAATATTCAAGACCGTTTTAAACACTACGTATTTATCTGTATAATCAATTTGTGTACATTTATATTATTTATATTACAAAATGCACAATGAAAGAACAAAAACATAACATAAGCTATACATTTGTGGAGCAGTTGATTCAATATTGGTTTTGGCGAATGAGACAATCCATTTTACTTCTACCCAGCTCCACTATCCATTTTTTTATAGCCTTTTTGAACATTTTCTTGTTACTAATTGTTTTAATAGATAGTGGAAGTAGGTTATAGATTTTAATGGAATAATACTCAAAATCACTTTAGTCAGAAAGTGGTATTAGTTTGTATTTGTTTAAGTTGTCTTTGTGTTGAGGACCTAGTGATTATATTATTTGTATGTGGTGTATTATAGGGGTTATCTTTCATTTGAGTAAGAATAATATTTGAATCTGTAAGTGAGTATTGTTTTAGCGTATAATTGCTTTGGTGTCATAAGTTGTGATTTATGGAATATTTCTTCAGTAGATGTCAGTATCGGGACTTTGAGTATTATTTTGATTATGGATTTTTGTGCAACAAATACACTATTTACAACTGTGTCACTCGCACCACCCCATCCGATTATCCCATACTCCAAAACTGATTGGCACAATACAAAATAAATCTTTAAAAGTTCCAAAGTTTATAGCCAAATAGTTTCTTCTAACCGACCAATAAAATAAATGGTGCCTTTTTTATCTTCAATACGTATGTTACAATAATAAATATACTTTAAAGAAGCTTAAGGTGATTTATTTACAAAATATTGTTTGCCCATCTATCTCTGTGGCGATGTCTCGGGATTTTTTTTATGTCCTACGAATCGCTGTTAACACGTGGACAATTGTAGAGTCCTGGGACAAAACAATATTGTTTTGTCTAAGTGTAAACAGCCTTTAAGGTTCTTTAAAATTCAGTACTTATCGCCCTTGTTGGAACAGAGTTTTTGAGGACAGGAAAATGCACCGAGATTTGTCCTAGAGATAGACAGGCAGGTTATCTCCGCAGGACGATGGAATACTCCCACCACCGTGCACAGCCTCATTGTCCTTGTGAAAAACGTGTCATAGAGCTGCCACAGAACCATATTATCCTGTCTATTGTATTGTCCTAATGTAAACCTAGCTTAACACAGTAAACTAAACAGATCTTGACATGACTCATCGAAACCGTTTAGTTCAGATATAACCTAACTAGTTTTCCTTTACTGCAACAGTTTGAATATTGCAAACCCTCACGAAATTCCCTAGATAAAGCTGGGTGACCTCACCTGGAGGGGTGTCTCCAGGCGCGAAGCGGGAATGGCGGCCCGCTGGGAGAAGATGGCGCAGCAGAGCGGGGTAGCCAGGGTGAGGGAGGCGGCCACCAGCAGCACCTGTAGGGGGGCAGCCAGGTAAGGTCTGCGCGCGAGCACTCCGCGTCGCTCCAACACGGATATGACCACGGGAGTAAGAACTGTAATCACAAAAAGCACATGGTAACACAGAGACAGCCTGAAAATAATCATTGCATTTCTCTATCTGAGCACTACATTGATACACTAGTTCCAGCGTACCCTTATCAGTTTTTACTAGATCCTTTAAGATGTTGTAGTTTCCATCATTCCTGACTGATTTTACTAATAAATAAACACTGTACCCAAAACTTAACCGTTTTCAAGATATTGCATATTGAAGTTTTTTTTTATTTAAATCAGATTTTTGTCTGTTGGTCTATTTTTTTTTACTTTTTTGCCTCAAATTTATTTGTGTTTGCGGTTTTGTGTAATAGATATGTTGTTTTATTATTCTCAACCCTAAAACTCCAGTTTACTGAATCGACTGGGTCGTAGTAGACGATTGAGAGTTATAAATTGAAATAAATTCGTAAAAAAATATTTTTTTGTTTCCGGAATATAAAAAAAAAGTCTACGATAGTTATACTGCAGATGAATTAAAAAATATATGCGTTTTATCAGCTATCCAACAAGGTATAACAAACTAGGGTATTATCAGAATTCTTAGGAAAAAACTTTGATGAAAGGCTCCCAGGTAGTAGTAAAGATAACAGTATTTCGTTGATTTGCTTGCTGCACCTATTGTTCTTCAAGGGATTGTGGTGCGTGCAAGCGGGATATCATTTGTGGCAAGCAGGTGTGAGCGAGAAAAAAAATCCCCGGCCATTTTGTTTTTATTTTGTTTGGTTAGTCTGCTTACGCGATTCGTCTGTAGTAGATGCGATACTCAGTGCTCTTGGTTTTTTTTACTCTACTTGGCTTGGATTTCTCGACTGTTTTTTTCGATTCGTGGTCAAATTGGACTCCGATTGTGCTTGTGATTTGGAACTGTTGAATATGACGACCTCCACAAACGAGGAATATGCTGATATTCTGATTTGTTATGGGTACTGCAATTGTATATCCGCACGAGCTCGTGATGAATACATATCACTTTTTTCAGGCCGCCAAGTACCAGATGTTAGTGTCTTTGATGGAGTTTATCGGCGACTTCTATCGAGAGACTGGCTCTATTTTGAAACGACGAACAGACCTGGGTAGACCACGCTTAAATGATGATGAAGAACAAGACAATGAAATAGTTCAACGGTTTAGATTGGATCCAAGACCTGCCGCGATACAAACCAAACACCTTAACAGTGACTGTTACGGACGTCAATACGGAAAGCGGCCTCATAGACACCTTCGCTTCACCCTGGACTTGGATTTTGGACTTCTCTCCCTACGGATTCCTGATCACGGCGAACTGGAAACTTCAACCTGAAGTACGAGGCCCTTCTGAGGACATCTCCGGCCTTGACGAGTTAACTGGGTCGCCTAGCCTCCACTGCCTTACGACCAGTGGACCGAGATGTGTGCTTTAGTGACTGCAGCGGAACCACAACACGACGCCGGTAGCACGTTAGCTACAAGTAACGTTCGAGTAATTATGGTAGTAAATAATTTGCTAAAACTTTTACATACCCATTCCTGGTAAAGCCATGCAGACTCTTGACATGGTGACCAGAGCTATCCCCTCCTTGGCTGCGGAAGCGGAACGTCCTATCCGCATCCCTCCTTCAGTTTCCACCGGGACACCTTCGGATATTTCCCTACAAAATTAAACATATTTATCAATGTAACTCTTGGTATATTGAGATAATTTCTTCAATTTAATCAGTAAAAAGTAACGTGCTTTCTTTGTACTCACTTAATCCACATCCATTCGGACATGAATAATCACAATAAAATAAAAAAAACATAATATGTAAGGTTTTGGGTATGTTGTTTCGGTTGTAAAATCATTAACATTGAAATTCAACACAGTTTTATCTCTGTATCACATGCATATTGAAACACAAAGGCATTCAATTTAACCTTCAAAACCATTATACATATCAACAGTAAAAATGTAAGCACATAATGAAAATATTAAATCCTTTGCTTGGTTAATATTATTACTTACATATAGACATTAAAAACGGTATGTAACTGATGTGCCACTGTAGTTGAAATTGAGTTATACATAACTACACCACCATTTTACATACACCATACCATTTTTTTTTCAGAAATTTAAGCACGGCACAAATGCCTTTTCTCAAACATATATAAAATCTTGATGGATGGGACGGAGTGTACATTGGCAGTGTAAGGCTGTCCATCATCAGATACGCAGATGAAACAACACATTTGCTTATTGGTTAGGAGTCGGTTAGAATACAATTATTCAATTTGGTTAGCTCTCTATGCATTGTAACAAAATTGAAAAAATTCCAGCATAAATTTATCCGGTTCATAAATTTTAAACTGCATTTACCGCGAGAAAATATAATCAATAATATTCTCATATATGCATTGGATTTACTTAAAATAAGTGATAGAAGAATAATATCTTAACTTGTTTTTTTTTGTATAAAGTTGTAAATAATCTTTTCGATGTTCCTGATTTGATCAAATGTATCTATTTCAATGTGCCAATGAGGCATCATATTTATTTTGGATATATTTAATTTGTTTATTTATTTAACACTGTATTCACATATACAATTTATATACATAAAAGGGCGGGCATATTGCCTTAAGGAAATTTCTTACAGCCTACCCAAACCATTCAGTTTGAGAAAATTACAAATACATGGACATATAAAAAAAAAAACAAAAACTAATTAAAAATTTACACTATACTACGAAAAGAGGAGAGGAAAAGTAGATTGATGATCCATACACTGATTTTCTACTCGTAACTCAGTTTTGTCCAAAATGTGCCGTTCATTCATGTTCGTGCAATGTCTTCAATTGTAAATTTTATTTAATAATAGACCATGAGGCAGACAGGTGATCAAAATAAATATATTCCGTATATATCTAGAGTAAACTGGCAAAAAACGTTAACTCGAAAATATGCGGATTTGACTCAATGATGCAGTTTTTTTAAGTTTTTAACGCTCTACAATCTGGCAAAATACACTAAGTCATATTAAATTCCATATATCTGCAGTATTAAAAATAAATTTAAGGTTAAGTCGTATACTGGTATTTTATTCCGCCTGAAAGCGTTAAATTACTAAATATTTACTTAATATAAAATTAAGAAACGGTAAAATTAAGAAAAGGTTCTTAAATAAGCACTTAACATCTTACTATATTTAAATAAGATATAAAAGAGTAAAATTGGCACAGAACTTAAATGCTTGATTTTGTAAAACAGGGATTTGAGAGTCGAAGCTTTTTGCCAGAATACCCACGATATATTATTGATGAAAAATTTTATTCAACACTAAATTATTGAGGTATTTCAAGCATTTGATTGTTAATTTTTTTAAATATAAAAACAAGCACACTACATATCAGTCTCTTTTTTATTGGTATCCAATTGAGTTATTTTCTTCTATTTTATAATACCTAATTATCTCTAGCGCTATTCACACGGCTCTATTTTGAAGTACTTCTAATTGTTTAATGAGAAAAATATATATTTTTTAACCCGGTACCACATGTGATACTCACTTCATTCTCATCATAGGAATGTTGATACAGTTGGAAGCGGCAACTGCTGCAAAAGGAACCAACCTCCCCACTACCTTTGGCATACTCTGTAAATGTCAGAACCAAATCTAGAGTCACAGTTGAACGAAGTGATGGGGAATGAGATATTGGTGTTATCGGATGCAGTAAGGAAAATGAGGATCTTCAGCCCTACGGGAAACTGGATACAAAAAGTGTTTTCTTGTGCGCGGTAAAAATTAGAGCATTAAATTCTGCACCTCAAGGCTGACGGATGCAGATCCAAACAATAATGTTTAAAACATGCCTAAGGAATCTTAAGGAAGAATAAAGTCTTTACATCAATAGATTATGATGCAGAAAGTTTAAAAATTTGGCAATAGAAATATTATTCAAAGTTATATTTAGGAAAAAAATTGTGGTATGCATTTAATGAAAAATTTTATTTTCGTGTTTTTAAGGTTAATGAAATTATTCAAACATTTTTTTTAAATTTAATAAAAAATAACACAATGTAGTACTGGAAAAAATATAAAATGTTAAATATAAAATATAAAATTGGAAGAACTGTCATAATTGAGTAATCCCCAATTATGACAGTTCTTCCGATTTTTCTGCAGTATATTTATTATAGTTTAGTACAATAATTAATTTATTCCATACATTTTTCATTTCCTCACTTTAGAGTTTTCTTCAGTTTTACACTTTTTTTGTTGCTCCCTTGAAAACACATTTAAAATCAATGGTCACGATCATAAACCGGATACGAAAATCGAAATGTCATTTCATCAAATTCTGGATTTGCATCCGTCTGCCTCTGAGGTATAAAAATTTGAAAATTGTTTGCAGTAGGTGTATTGGTTCAGCCGGATGAATCTCACCCGCATAATAAAGGTTTCAGCTCCTTTACTTCACAAAAGTCAACAGATGGAAGAGTTGAGGAAATTCGGATGTTAAAACATAGGCAGAATGGTGAATGTTACACAGTGTGTAAAGTGGACATTTAAACCAGCCAATGACAGGTCATAAGCACTTTAAATGATTTCCATAATTAATACATAAATAAATAATCAACGTATGTATGTCCAGTTGTCCGTCATTCTTTGTTAGGAAATATTTATTTTTATTTTTTATTACTAATTATATGTAATAAAATCGATCTTACCTTGGTTAATGCATTCAGCCCGAGAGCAGTGGTCAAAGCACCTCCTGTCGCACACACGTACGAGGTTAGAAGTTGTCTGGAAAGATTTTTTTTATTAATATTTAAAGAAATAACTCTGTGGTCAAACATTTTATTAAATGTTAGTAAATACATAAAACCTCGTTTTTACGTTCCTCAATTTTATATTTTCCCGCTTTTTACGCCGAAATGTTATTTTGCTATTTTTTTCCTAAAATTGTCATCCAAATATCCACACCAATTAATGCTTTTGTGTTTTTCATAACCCCGATTTTACGTTGAAAATTTTCCAAAACTCAGACAATCTGTCAAAAGACGTCGAGCCGTGTACCGCCGCGTGAATGGAGAATAAAATCGAGGCAAATAAAAAAATGTGTAAATTATTGTCTCAAACTAAATTCAAAGTAGGTGCAGTGTAATTGACCATTTTGTTTATGTGTCTAATGTTGACATTTTACTAAATTGTGAAATGCAGTTGACACATGTTAAGGAAGAATAAAATTTTTATATCAATATTACAATACAGAAAGTTTAAAAATTTGGCAATAGGAATATTATTTGAAGCTCTAAATATAATGTGAAAAGAAGATATTTAAACAGTTATGATAAAAGTGTGAAACATTTTTGCCGCGATGTAAATGACAGTTGAAATTCTGTGGTACCATACTAAAAAAAGTGATACCATATAAATAAAATACAAATATAAAACAAAAAGCACTACAGCGTAAGGAGTGCCGCACAGCGAAGCGCAGTTGTAGTGCAGTTTATTTCATCTAAAACAGTGAAAATTATATTTCGTGTTGCCAGTTTTGGTTTGACCTTAATAAACTCATGTTCATTTACAAACATGTATATTCCCGTCCCTTTTGAACCCCATAGATCCGGCGCTGCATATTTGAACATTTACTCTCTTAAAATGTATATATTACGTATTATTTATTTTATGTTATAACATATTATGTAATGTAAAATAAAATATTTATAAAAAGTAAAACAAATGATACTTACTTTTGTGATATTGGCGAGTCTCCTGATCGATTGGTATAGTTCACGAGTGCGTTGAAGGACTGATTCGTCCACTGCCAAAAGACTACAGCGGGCGTCGAACGATAGAACATCAACATACCTACAGAAGAACATAGATTCAATAGTGTATTCAAAATAGAGTATATAATATTTGCCGTGTGCTACAATCAAAGCTATTCTGCTATCAAATAATATACACCTAGTAAGCGTTTTAAGGCCAAATGTTAAAAAAAAACTAAAAAACATATTAATTATATATAAAATTCCTACAGCAATGTATGCATTATTTGACTACGGAGTAGAAAAAACATGAATTTTCTACAATTTCTCATTTACTAGATTTTAAAATTTGAAAGCCAAATTTAAATGAATATAGGATTGTAAAGATAGTGCAATTGATAGCAGAAAAAGTATGGTGTGAAAGCTATTCCTCCAACCAGCATTATAATTATTAAAAGTATGTATTTCTGAAAACTGCCACTAAAAATGGAGATTTTTCAAGAATTTAAAATAGTAATAAAAAAAAGGTTCAATTACAGTAAAATTATGGAGAATGGAGAATAAATTAAATTATAGTCGCAAACTTAATTCAAAGTAGGTGCAGTGCAATTGACCATTTTGTTTAAGTGTCTAGTTTTGACATTTTACTAAACAGTGACATGCAGTTGACGTATGTTTGGGAAGAAAAAAGTCTTTACATCAATAAATTATGATGCAGAAACGTAACATCGTTGGATTATGATCTAATGAAACAATAGTGTTACAAATCCAACTTAACATTATTGGATATAAAAGTATGAGCCTTACTTATAAACTAGGTATAAAGTTACACCTAGGCATGGTGGATGTCTAGGCATGGTGGATGGTATTCCTATTTGTATTCTAACACTATGCCTAGTCACTAGTGCCATATTCGGAGACAGTCAAATAACAGTGATTTCCTTTTTCATCCCCTTACATTAATTCTGTGATTATCCATAAAGTTTATCGTCCTTAACAATGCCTACTGGGCGTATATATAAATAAATATAGCACACAAAGCATCCTTCTTCAGTACCGTATCTTCAACACAGCAGTTTAGATTGTTTGAAATTAAACTGAATAAATATTTACATGCAGTGATGGCCGTATTGCAAGGGACCTGAGCACTCATCCTGCCGGGTAAGAGCATCTTCTCCCCCGTGTCGGGGTGGAACGCTGAGTCGTACAAGTTCTTGGCTCTCCACAGCCCCTCCACGCCGAGGTCGGCCGGAACCTCTCCATCCTTCCTGAAAACACACGCAATATAGAGATGCTATCAAAGTTGAAAAAAACTGAAAGCCAATGTACCTTTTTGAAGTTTTGTGGATTCACAATATTCTCAATATTATCACCAAAGACCGGATTATATTATGAAATGCATGATAAATGCTTAAAATATGCCAGTAAAGTGTGAAAATATGCAACATACATATTTTAAAAAATTAGATCTTATTATTAAAAAAAAATTAAACAATCTTCGTTTTTAACAATGTTCGCACCTTGCTAGAATGAATCTGTCCGAAACTTCTAGATGTAGGTTCTGCAGTGCAGATGGGGAAACACCTATACGCATTCTATGTGAATGTGATGCTTAACATCATAAAAGAAGCCGCATCCTCGGGGGACCGCTGATTAAACCTGAGTACATTAAAAAGCTCACACCCTACCTAATAACCAGATGCTTTATGGATCTAGACTTAGAGGGGGAGATTTAGAAAGATGAGAAGTATCGCCTTCCACACAATAGCCAGGGTCTTTAAAGACCTGGGCTTGGAGGGCGAGAACTATTCACAGGGAAATGTCACAAAAGATCTTCATAGGTTGCAGTGACGTCAGGAGCTTGCATAGTACTGACCCCAACCACTAATAAGAATAAGAATAGAAGTTGTCAATAATTCATTCACCATTCTCCCCTAGCAGGCATCCACAGAACTGCTAATAATTATGCTGAGATGTTGGATTTGCTCCACACCACTCCTGCTGGAGTCAAATCAGCTATTCTATCCATCGAATGGCCATCCCCTCAATTCTCCTCTTTTTAATGCGTTTCACTGCTTATCTTGACTTTATTTTCTTTTTCTTTCTTTCTTTTTTTTAGAATTAATTACATGTATAGTGTAATAGTTATGATTTTACTTTATGTACTTTTAACTGTATATTGTTAGAGCCCTCAGGGCGTTAATGAAATAAATAAATAATGGCACTGTTTAAAGGTATAGCAATGCAAATACATCCTAAAAGCCACTGGTGCCGTATGAGAATTAAATAAATAAATAAAAATATTTTTTTAGGTGGGTACCTATATTTTTGCACTACTTGTTTGGCTTTCTCCAAGTCTCCGGAGCTGGCCAGAAGGTTCAGGGGATTGGTGATGGTCAGGAAATGTTTAGCTCTTCCCCAGTATGTTGCCTGGTCGAATCGCGGCTTCTCCAAGTTTACAGCAAACTGAGACATCTTCAAGTACTGGAAAAGGAAAACTTTATCATCATCATCAAACTCTTATCTTTATAGAACTGCACTGGTGAAGGAAATGCAGCATATCCCGATCATCGGTTATAAGAAGATAAGATAATCAGTATTACTCTTTGGATACCAGTCTGGGGACAGTGAAATTTTCAGTGTAAAATCATCTTATAAACAGATATTAATGTCGACACTCCCAGTAATAGAACCCAGGACCTCAAGCATGGTAGACGAATGCGCCAACCGCTAGACTACGATTTGAATCGGATCTAACTCGATTATATCAAATTTGTACATGAGTGCAGTGCACTGCCAAGTAAAAATAGGTGTAAAAAATTGACAGTAAAAATATGTAACATAAAAAAACAGGGATTCAATAAAAATATTTAGAGAAATTGACGATTTCCATAACTTGTCTCCGCACGCACAATCGTCACCATGTAAATTCTATTTAACGAGAGCTTTTACTTTGAATTTGTATGAAAAATACCAGATCTGGTAAAATCGTGGCTTGAGCGAGATAGACTTTGCTTCATACCGGTGAATCGTGCGGTAGAGGGAGAAGACAATATACATACTCTGAGCACTGCCAGTTTCGTTCGTTATAAAAATGAAGTTCATTTAAACATGCGAACTGATAGAATATTAGTAAGAATTTAGGTGATTTAGTTACGTAAAATATGCATATAATGCTAGTGCATATAAAACAGTTTGCAAAAACAATGGCAGATTTAAAAATGTAAAAAAATCCACAGCAAATGTTTTTGGTCAGGAGCGGCATGGGGTTTAGATCAAAATTAATGTCATTATAATCAATTAGAAGGTTTACCAATAGGTTCCTCCCGTAGTTCACTGTTTGCCGACATATTCGTAATCAATTTAGAAAATACGATACTTAATGATAAATTCCACATCTAAAAAATATTTTAATATGGAGACAATATAATGTTGGAATGTCCGTAACAGTTGATGAATAAATCTTGCATATTAAAGGCTTTAAGTTAGATAACTGTGAAAAATTAGAAATCTGAAAAGCCGTCAATATAATCTTAATTTTTAATTATGAAATTACAAATTTCAATTTTAATCAGGTTGTGGTCCTGTGGCTAGTGTCTCGGACTCACGGACCAAAGGTTCGTGGTTCAAATCCCACTCTACCCCAACTTGATTCCATTTTCTAATAGTGAGTTATTTACAACTCGTTGAAAATCGCCCTCAAAATTAAATATTTGGGTAAATCATAAGAACGCAAATATTTCTTTTTCCTTTTGAATAAAAAAAAAAAAAAAATCAGTTCTTTACTAAAAATGTTTAATCTTTTTTTTAAATCGAAAATATCATTCAATCCGATCCTGCTACCCCTCCCTTATTCTTCTCTTGAGAATTTGTAGCTAGGATGAAAAACATAAAACTTTGAGCACATGCTAGCAGATTATGTATTTTTAGGTATCTACTTGATATTTGGAAAAATTAAAAATATTTAGTGTCAACTTATTTTGAAGCCTTATCAAAAGAACAGTCATCTTCAAACAACAAACGGTAAGTGTTAGTTTCTTCCATCTCCGACAGATCAAATCCGTGCGGATAAATATTCCTATAGAGGCAACTAAAGCTCTTGTAAATGCTTATGTCGTTTCGCGTCTAGATTACTGTAATGGGATACACGCAAATCTCTCAAAATATCAAACTATAAACTTCAATCTGTTTTCAATGCAGCAGCAAGGATTATTATGGGAGTAAAAAATATTCTCACATCTAACAACATCTTCGAGATTTGCGCTGGTTAAAAAGCCCAGAGAGAATAAAATACAAACTTTGCTGGACAGTATTCAAATCCCTTCATGAAATGGCTCCAAGATACCTATCGGACCTTTGTATCAGGGAAAATACATGTCAAAGAAAATCTACTCTTATGTCAGCATTTGATTCAGGAAGAGGAAAACTTGTTGATATCCGGCGCTCCCCAAACACTAGATTTGGAGATCGTTCTTTTGCCGTTGCCAGTCTCTCCGCCTGGAACCAATTGCCTTCAAACTTATGAATCATCGACAGTCCCAGTCAGTTCAGATCCCAACTAAAATCTCACTTCTTTAGATTTTCATACCCTCAAATTTAAATCAGAAAATATAATATGTCACTTCAGTTAAGTTAGAATGTAAGTTTAAGTATACAATTGTAAGGCGCCCTGCCCTTGAGGTGATTTTTCACAAAAATGGCGCTATATAAATCCGCCAAATATCATCTTCGGAAAAAAAACGACAGGATAAATTTATTTTTCAATCTCATAAGAAAGTCATGAAAAAAATTGCAAACGTGATAGTTAGGTACTTACACATATTTCTATTACATTGTTTTGTACAGTAACACTTGAAACATTAAAAAACATTAAGCTTTAAGAAATTACTTTAACAGATTTGTGTTAATAATATTCTAGTGTTATTGTATTATATTTATTTATTATGTACTAGAACATAATGAAAATGAATGCCTCGAGTTTTATGTGAAATAAATTGTAATATCTATTAGCATATTACGTTATGTAAATACAGGGTGTTCTTTAAACCCTGTCACATCCGAAACCACGATGATCAGTACGGGCAAGAAGGCACATAAGCATATTTAAAAAATATTTTGAACAAAGAAAACTTTTAAAAATAACATATTTAAAAGAACAAATGGTTGCTTACTTCTGCTGAGGAGAAGTGAGGGGAGCACGGCCGCGCAGTGTCGGCGCATCAGACTTCCCCTCCCCTCTCCTAGATTCTCCCCTTCAGAAGTAAGCAACCACTTGCTTTTTTTTATATTTTATTTTTTTAAATTTTATTTGTTCTAAAAAAATATTTTAATATGCCTTCTTGCTCATACTGATCATCGTGGTTTCGGATGTGACAGGGTTTAAAGAACACCTTGTATAAATCTGCATATGATTTTTAGATTTTCGGAAATATTATACAATATATACTACGATGATGGTGAAAGTGTAGGTAGGTGTATTTTAGTGTTTGCATGTTGGTGTGGTGAGTGACAGGGTTTAATGAACACCTGTATAACATAAATAATTATATAATATAAATATTATATTTGGGATCTTGTTTTTTCTCCAATACCATAAATATTTTATACGTAAATAAAACATCGAAGTCCACAATCATCATTATTTATTTTTTTAAAGTTGAAATAAAATTCTGTCCACTTTGTTTTAATGCAATAAACATCAGTAGTCCCAGATAAGCTATTTTAATATGTACTTGTACTATCAAAATAACAATTATTTTTCATTGAAAGTTCTTTAGCGATTGAAATTATATAATTTAGATCAAAAGTGATCATGTTTTAGAAATTGCACGATCATAAAATCTTATATTCTGAACATTTCGTTCAATGTTACTACTGTGGTTTATCCTTTAAGGTACAGAAATTAGTAGTCACTTGCCACATTAATAAAAACAGTATATCTTGTATATTTATACTATGGTTATTAAAGATTTTTATTATTATTATTTTATTTTTTTTATTCATTCAAAATTACACTTGTTTAAATATTAATGAACTCATTAAGGCTTTTTAGGCTGTGCCCGTGTCAAGCCATAATATTAATTTAATTCAATTTTAATGACATGTGATGCGATAGAATAACAATCCGGAAAAATAAAATATAAATAATAAATAATAAAATTCCAAAGAAGACAATTTTTAAAAAAATAATCAGATGTGAATATTAAAATACAAATTATACAAATTTAGATTCATACACAATCAAATATACAAAATAATAATATCATTGAAATCAATAGAAAAAAATATGGAAAAACATAATTGAAATGATAATTTAGATATGGTTTTTAGAAACTCACTCTTTACTATTATAGTAATAAATAATATGCCGAATAACTATATTTGAAGAAACAAAAATACTATTTTAAAATTATTATAACCAAAATTTTATTTAAAGAAACTTAAATTAAAATGCTTAAGTAAATAGATGTACTTGTTGATTGCTAATAGTGAGTTACTTATAATCTAAATACTATTTCGTTTGAACGCCATCAGATAAGCACTGTAAATAAACGCGATAGCAATTTATATAATAATATAAATTTATTGTAAATAAGTTAAGTGCCAAATTGTCAAACGGGAATTTGGCAATTTCATTCTTACGTCTCTATGATGAATACCATCATCTTTCAAGAATTCAAATAGTAGAGAACAATTTAATCGGATACAATCGTATTTAAAAGTCAAGGTTACGGTTTGAAAACAACAGTTAATATTTCGAAAGATTACGTAAAACGTAATATGTAAATATAAGACAAAACATGGCAAAAAAAAATAGCACTCCAATTTAAAATACCGGTTGATGTTTTCAATATTTTCACTTAATATGACAGCTGCTAACGGTTTATTACAATCTAATTGTATAGAAGGATTAAATTAGAATACAAAATACGGTTAATAAATTTAAAATATGATAATTTTCACTCACTAAATTATAATCCAATATCCGTGGAAAAGACTCCGAACGCGCGCTGGCTTACGGACAATATTAGTATATTGCTGATAGTTATTATCGCTTCAAAGTTTGCTTACAGAATTATAATAGTTATCGTCATTGGTCACTTATCACGGCGTTCTGACAGTGATAACATTGAACTTTGACACGGAAATAAAATCAAAATATAGTTATGCGAACTACTGTCAGATACGAAAGACCTGACCACTTGTCAACGATCCCATATGACGGGAAAATAAATTATTCCACTCGGACGGAGGCAGTGCGACAACGTAAAAATCGGAACAAAATGTACGTGGTAGTTCGCAGTTACGCCAACAGAGTGACGAAAACACCCCGTACTAAATATTTTTTAATCAATAAAAAGTCTTCAACACAAAATTATAAACAGAAAAAAGGAAAATGGTTAATCATGTTTATTTTATTTGTAACGTGAATCGTAAATCAAATTGACTTGAAATAAGATTTTTTTTAAATAATATTTTTTATTTGTAGTTTCCAATTTCGTCAATAGAGTTACAAAATGGCGTCATGCGCAGCCTCCGACATATAGGTACAAATACGCAATATTTGATTTATTTTATTTTTATACCTTTTTTTACCTGTCTCTCCTTGTTCACGCCCAAGATGCATTATGCAGCGTATCTCGATAATATATTACGTGAAGGTAAGGTGATCAGTCTTACGATTCAGGTGCCAGTGAAATGAGAATCAAATATTGCATTGTGAAACCACTTCACGTTGGCCGTGCTAGTATTTAGTAATCGAATTCGATATCTCAAGCATGGTAAACGAATGTGCTATATATTTGACTACGGGGCGGAATTGCACCTATATAATCGATTTCACGTTCACTACAAATGCTAGTCCAAGGACTTTTAAACGTTTCGCTTAAAAAACACCTTGCCGAGAATAAAAAAATCGGAACTTCGTGTAACTTAGGCTAACGCACCCGCAGGCTTATTCTGTCATAATTTCGTTTCGTAAGTTCGTTCGTTTGTCCTATATCCATCTCACTTTAACGCAGTCTAAGTCGTATTTGGCTCTCGTTTCCTCTCATACGATACGAATGAATTTACAAAACGAATTAGTTACAGAATTAAGGTCACTGGGTACCTATTTTTATTTTTTAATAAAAGTACCTGTCTAAGAATACTAGGCGCCTACTTACTCAGTGGTAAGTACTACCTACAAACAAAATTAATAAAAAATGTTATTTCAAGTTAAATATAATTTAAACGACAACAATCCGCAATTAGATGCTATTGATTTTTAAAAAAAAGCATTATCAGCACTAGCCTATCCTCACTTGTTTGAAAACATATATATACTTAAAACATAATTGTTTTCAATTTCTGAATTTCTTTCTGAAGTTCCTCATTGTGACAGAATAAGCCTGCTGAAGACGAGATGATCGTCAAGGATTCTGGTTGTTTATCACACACAGAACTGTATTCTTCATCCCGCCAGTACACGGTTAAAAATATTACAGCTAAATAAATTAACTAGCAAACAAATAAAGGTGAAAATTTCAGAACGCGTAGGTAAGTACTGAAATGAAATTTAAAATGGCCAAGGAGTATACATTCGAGGGCATCCACAAATCATTAACCGATTTATCCATAAGTCTTCAGTAAGCAGGTGCTGTTGTCACCTGAGGATGACTGATGACTGATGACTGATGAATAAGCAGTACCGAGTAGGTAGGTAGGAAATAATCATTTCGCTAAAGTGAGATAAGATCTCTCTATATTGGCCGGTAAATGCCTAATAACTGATCCTAAAACTGAACAAAAACTTAGTCAGAAATTTCTAATTTCTATAAACAGTAGCTAATTTCGCAAATGTTAATTTTCTGTGTGTTACGTATTTTCTTGAATTTTTTATGTCGTTATTAATTTTCAGAAACATTTATTTTAGTTAATGTTATTTTATTTGGGAAACCAAAAGTACTACATACATATTCGGAGTAAACAAACAGATATAGTATGTAAATCAATAATGGATTTTTTCATAGTGTACAAATAAGTTAATAAAGAAAATATAAAACACATTATTTAAATAAATACAAGTTTTAACATATAAAAATGTTATTTACATGTATATATTTTTTAATAATCAAAGAGAAAACCTTTTTTTTAAAGAACAGTAAGTTATTGTAAATTGAGCGGGATTAGGACAAGGATGCATGAAGAGAGGAAAGGAGGAGAAGGGATATGTACATATTTATTATTATAAAGTCTATTAAGTTACAAAATGCCTTTTTAGTATTAATTTTAAATCTGACAGAGTGATGTTTATGTAGTCTATGTCTTTAAATTTTGTATTGTACACTGAAAAAATCCTACGAAAAAAGCATTTTTAGCTTATGATGTTTTACTTATTGTTACATAACACAGGTGGTACCGTCTACAAATCCTAGCTGGAACATGTATTGTTATTAAACTTAATAATTCTGCACAGTCAACTATTTCGGTCATAATTTTGTGAAGCAGTAGTAAGTTAGTCCGCTCACACTCTGCGGTATTGTAAAAAAGTGATTCCATGGTAGGCGAAGGCAGCGAGAGTTGATATATAAGAAATACCGGTTTTGTAATTTAGGTACTTTATAAATTTGTTCAGAATGTTTCCTATTCTTGTTATATATATGGTATACTGGGAATTCCATATCTGAGATGCGTATTTCAAATGGCTTATAACAAACGTATAATATAATGAAATTGAGGCCTTTGGGTTATCAAAGTGTTTACTCATTCGAATTATGAAACCTAACATGCTAAATGCTTTGGAAGTAATTGTATTGATATGCGATTCAAAAAGTAGTTTGAGTCTAAAACAATCCCAAGATTTTTAATTTCGTGCTTTTTGATATGTACATTATTGTTTAGTTTCTGTACATTATGTTACGTATGAGGATATGCGGTGTCAGAGAAATTTGATGAATAAATATTTGAATATAGTTTTTCTGTCCCCCTCTCACAGATGCCTCCCCGATATTCAACAAAAAGACAACAAATACACAAGGGTAATGTCGATGCTAAATTACTTAAATTAAAGTACTTACATATTGGAAAAAAAACCCTTTCAATGCGATGATATTCGGTCACAAAATCATTATTTGAAGATTAAACAAAAACTTCTTTGAAGCTAACCCGAATACAATTACTATAGAGCTAACTTATCTGCTACACACATGTTCTTATAACTTACATTTAAACTATTTTTTTTGGTTCTCTTATTTCTAATTGTATTTCCTTGTAATATAAATGTATATGTATTTGGGTTTCGTGTCGTTTGATTGATTTGTTTGTATTACTACGTTCTTCTTCCTTTCCGATGTGGGATCTGGAGCGTGCGGCCGCGGTCTCAATTTTGAACTAACACTGTATTCCTCCACTGTAATACTGGGAAATTAGAAAAAGGTGATTGTGCTGACCATGTGTATTTGATTGATCACAAACTGACAATACTGCAGTGAGGGGTACAATGAATGTTTTTAAAGTTTATTGGTTTTGTTATTTTCGCGGTTTGATTGTAAAGAAATATTACATTTTCGCTTAATTAGTTTAAAAAAAATAAATTGATATTGATATGCGAAACTGAAGAAAGATTCAAGTCTTTATGAACAGTTTCGGGAAAGGGGTGGATGCTTTCATTGTAATATACATGTACAGCTCGGTGCATCAACGAGTTCTGTGTCTTTGTCTTCGTGTTAGTGCCTATCGGTGTACGATGTAAACATACAATAATTATTGTTACTTGCAAAGGCACGCACATTTGAATAATGTATATGATATTTTTTTGTTATGCACACATAAACAAAGTTTATTTAATATTTAGATAAACTGTTTTCTCAAAAGTATTCAAACATAATAATCTTACATTTTTTCACTAATTCGCCACACACAGTACACAAACTTGAACTTGTTCGTTTAGTAATTCAAAAAACACTGAAAATTTACAAAAAATGACCACACCTCCAACACGTAGAACGAACATAATAATGGCGGACGTAACGAAAAAAAACAGTAAACAACCCACCAGTCAGGATTGAGAATAGACTGTCACAAGACTAGGAACAACATTTAATTACTCCTACAGAAAATTTGTGACGAAAAACAAAATATTTGGCAAAGATCGCAACAGTGTTGCTGCTTATTATCAAATGATGTGTTAATTTGAGCAAGGAACCGAAATATATTTTTTCAAACAAACTTGTTTTTTTCTTGCTTCCACCACGATTCGATTTTACTTTACTATTCAAATTTATTTTTACGAGCATATTTATTTATTTATTAACGGACATTGTCCATGTATACAATTTATAATGATTGAATATTACAATAAAAGAATAGTTAAAAACATTTTTTTTGAAAGAAAAGAAGCATTGACAAACATCAGGGATATCAAGACAAGATCTGGACTATTTATTTAGTGCTCGTTTAGATCGTTGTAAACTTAAACCAAAAAAGTCTAGATCTTGTCTTGAGTTAACAATACAACAAAGACGGGTCATTTGAGAATTAAGGCAATAGTTTGTTCTATGATGATCGATGAACAGTACTTCATTGTTTCTCAACCTACGAGTCGGAATATTGAATTTTACTTGTCCCAGTAATGATGGAACATCGATTATACTATTGAGTATGCCGAACATATATATGGAATCAATCTACGTTTTTGTAGACTAAAATTATTTAACATTGACTCTATATCAGCATAAAAATAATAACCTCTCTCTAGTCCAAGCATCCAAGCTACTTTTTGAAGCAAGCGATGTTGGACGGATTCAATGTGATTTATGTTTTAGATAAATAATTTTTAAATAAAAAAATAATGCTTTTTAGAGGAAATGTTTTTTTAAAACTTTTTACAAATACTTTTTTGGGATTTTTTTCCTTTTTTTCCAACCAACCAATAAAATGTATTTATTCAAACAAATATATATTTCACAAAAAATAGTAACGTATCCATAACTATATGAGGCCATAGCCCTGTGTTGAGTTGGGATACAACATAATGGAAAGTGAAAGCATGCATATTATTAAAAAAATACTAAATATAAAAATTATCACATAATCGTGATAAAAATCTGATCAACAAGCTAAATAGTACTCGTATATAAATCTATACAATGGTCTCTTTCCTTAGAAAAACTCCAAACTTGTACACTTCTAAAAATGCCTTTCTTTTCATCCAAACTTCCAAGTTCAAACTTTAAACAATCAGCGCTAATAAAACAAAATATAAAAGTATGTTTTTTGAAATTTTTGGCTTGGTTTGATACTCCGTTAATATTTTTATTGAAAAAACATCTGGGGCCCGGTTGTTTCTATATTTATTATTATAGTAGTTATGTATGAGCCAATTTAATAAATAAATAATAAAAGAATACGAAAAAAACACGTTTTCTTGGTCCGGTCCCGGTCTCTCTAAAGCTCGGGTTTCCTAGGACAGCGGTGCCCGTATTTGAACGGCCGTAGTGAAAGAAGATGAGGTGGACAGCCGTCGTAACGGTGACTAGAGAGTGGTTTCCTAGGAAAACGATGTTGATAACACCGTTAAAAAATAAAACCACTCTCTAGTCACCACTACGACGGCTGTCCACCGCATCACCGTTCACTACGGCCGTTAAGATACGGGCACCGCTGTCCTAGGAAACCCTAGCTTAAGAGTCCGGGCCCTTGGGCATTTGTCCCCTCTGCCCTTCCCCTCGTCGCCGGCCCTTCCAAGGAAGAAAAGGAATAAGAACTTTAAACAAAAAACAATGTAATGAACGGAGGTTAGAGTTTGTAGTGAAATCTTTTTGTGAAAATGAATAATTATCTTTGATTTTTACTTAGCGAAGTTTTGTTGCAATGTTGCGTGTATGGAATAAAATATTTCACTTACAATGTTGAGGTTTTATTTATAATTTTAACTAATGCTATTGATAAAATACAAAAACGATTAAATGCCGTACTTAGAACTTAACCGTGACAAGAATTAAGTTAATTTTGGATTTAAAAGTCTTTGGTAAAGTAAAATGGAAACGAACTAGGATCAACGGCGGGTATCTGAATTATGTTCTTGATCTTGATACGGTGTAGTTAGGATATATTTTTTATATGAAGAGGCAGCTCGTTCCAAAGTCTAGCAGCTTGAACAGAAAAGGAATTGATGAAAAATGATATGTTAGGAATGGAAAGTGTTCTCTCCTGGGAATAGCGAAGCGAAATACCACATCAGAAATGTGAATCAAATTCTCAGCAAGATATTTTGGAGCGCAAGGGTTGTGAAGAATATTATAACGAAGCGAGAGGGATTGAAAGTTTATGAGCAGATAAAAACGAAGCCACTTACGTTTTGAGCGAAAGGATGATTCATGGTCATACTTTTCGAGATTGAAAATAACACGGATGTTTTGATTCTGCAAACGCTCCAGGTTATACCTACTATACTCCCAGGAGTTTAAAAAAACTCTTTTGGGACGGTACTTAAAACTAAAAAAGTTGTTACAGTACAATAATTTATTTGAGAAATATCCGCTTATTACTAGTGAGAAACTTATGTATTTTTATGTTCTCGTATACCGCATGTGCTGTTTAGTTATAATTTCTCAGAGTATTATTGATATAATGTATTGGTAACTAATAATACTTATTGATTGCGTATTACCTTCCTACCCGTGTTGGTATAAGATGGTGACACACTGAGGTTGCGGTAAACTATATATTTTTTCAGGTGGTTAGATTGACATCGAAACAGTTTCTCCTTACCTCGGCTGCTGATTTGCTTCTACGTACTAACATGCGGGAAGCATTATTACATTTATTTATTTATTATTATTTAAAGACGTTAAAATTTATTCATATAAACGCTTTTTATCAATACATTTAATACACAAATTGTATCATATTTTATTATTAACCGAAGTCAGATGCAGAATAGAGGCAGCTTACACGGAATGAGGAACTTCAGCCCTACGGGAAATTGGATTCAAAAAATGTTTTCTTACGCGGGGTAAAAATTAGAGTATTAAATTGTACTGCAAAGTTTCTTGAAAATGTACAGAAAAAATAATAATAAATATTTTGATAAAAGCGCACTACTTTAAATGACGTCACTGGTTCATGTGAATCAACTTATAATCTAAGAGCTATGGAAGATTTCCGGTCTGCTTGTCGCTTCTGGACCAATGGGAAGAACCAAATGAGAATAAGCGGAAATGAACCTCTGACGTTACACGCGGAGTTATTTCAGAAATACAAAACTTTGAAAAATCGTAGCGCCGATAATATGATATATAAAAATTTTAAAAAATCATTTTGACTTAGTTTAATAGTCTATTAACAATTTTTTTTTTTTTAAAACCACTGAACTTCCTCATTGAATAAAACGAGACGTATTTTATGGACTTAATTAAATAATATCTCGGCAACTACTATTAATATTTTCACGTTTTTTTGCAATCTTCAAGTAAGCCTTACACACAAGAAAAACATCGTACAGCATATTAAGGTATATTAGATAGTTTTTTATGAAATATTTTGTGTATTAGGATCTCCGAAAATGTCAAAATATCGAGTACCCTCAGCCCTGAGACAAATTCATAAAACATTAATTTGAGAGAAAGAGATGTAATCTAATTAGATCACCAAGCAAGGCACACATAGAATTTTAATAAGATGAAAAGAGAAATTGATAACCCGGCGATCATTTACTAACCTCAGGTGAACAGTAACTCGA